>NW_010176361.1:22703-50515 GCF_000695765.1 Mesitornis unicolor
AACTTCCATGTGCTCTAGGCCTGCTTTTGGGGCTACTTGAGAGTAGTTCTTAGGCTTCCCTAACTCAAGCCTGTTGGGGGCTACTTGTGATACCACAGCTGTGGTGTGGGACTGAAGAGGATTAAACAACCTTCTCCTCTGCTATTTCATTGTTGGTGAGGGGACGGAGCAGCAGCACAACCTGTTATGTTGCCTTCTGTTTCTGTCAGATTATCCCTCATTGTGTGCCTGGATCCTGGATGCATATATGTGCACATATACGCATACAGGGCTTTGAAGATTGACTTATAAATACAGAGCACAGTCACTGACCCATTAAAAGGCAGTTACTGTTAGAACTTGCTGATAGTTTAGCACAAAGAGCCTTCACTGGTTTCTTGGATTGGGATTATTTTCCAACGTGAGCCCTGAACCAAACTGAATGTTAGGGAAGTAGGCTTTTTGGTATTTGGCTTCTCTCCTTTGTAAAAGAGTAACCATGCAACTTGCCTAGCTTTGTAAAGTGCTTTGAGATCTATGGGCGAGATTAGATAGGCATTCTAAGCATGATTTATTTCTTTGCAGGGCCTATCCCTAAGTGGCTCATTGAAGAAACAACATTTATAAATATGCATGGCTTCCTGGTATAGAATTTTTCCTGTTCTTCTCAGAATATACAGTCTAAGCTGTTATTATTCACTTTTCCATTTTTTGAATCAACGATTAAATTGCACCATACTGCTGTGTTGTACCAATTAAAATAACTACTGTCTATTTGGCAGTCCTTTAATGGGAAATGAAATTCACTTTTAGGCATATATCATGGTAATACATATATCATATGGTATACAATTTAGATAATTTTGGAGGACAGTAGCTGTATTAGTTCTTATTCCCTACCTAGTCCTCATTATGAGCATCAATTTTGTTAATTAAGAGTTTTAAACCCTGTGAATTTATAGTACAATTATATTTTATTTCATAAGTAGGTCTTTACCCCTCTACAACTATTAACAAAATGTCCACTTGTATTATTTGCTGGTGATTGCAAAGGCTGATGAATTTTTGGGTGAAGATTTACAGTTTTTTCTAAGCTTTGCTCACTGTGTGTCAGCTGTTTGTCAGCAAAACATAACAGTAAAGACTTTTGACTTAAATCTTATTTTTTTTTAAAGAAAACCCAATTCATCAGGTAGGAAAGACTGCTGCTCACACTCTCAAGTCCTGCCAAAGACAAATGGCTGTAAAAATTTAAAATCAATCATTAACAGATTAGCTGTTGGTCCAAAGTAAATAGCAATCAGCTTATTAGGCATCAGGCAGAGTGAGATAAAGGGGAAGAGTTATTGAAAATGAGGATGTTTGCTGGGGCTGTGCTGATGGAGCAGAACAGGGAAAGGCTGTTTCTTTGTTGCTCTAATTACAAATGGAAAATAACCTACAGTGCTGAACAAGTTGAGCTCCCTCGCTGAATTGAATGGAGCATAGTGCTTATGTTCTACGTCATGGCTTGATTTATCTTGATTATCAGTAGTTTGCACTACTTCTTCCCTTCCCAGTAGGCCCTATTTGGCATTTGCTTATACTGAAGTATATGCAATTTTGGGCTCTGGAAAGCATGGTGTGAGTTGGGGGGAACTGCCACAGGAGAAATGCCCTTCTCATCCAAAACCACGATTTCCATACAGGAAATTCCTCTCATATGATGGAATTCTGTTTGCGACAGGGTTTCATTATGATTAAGCGACAGATTGCTGGTGACTAAATCACAGATGTCTTTGTGCCACAGTTGTATTCAGACATGTTGAAATTCTGCAGAGCAGATAAATTCAGAAGGTGGAGGATGTCGTAAGAGGAAAGAGGGAGGAGTAGTAGAAGGGCAAAAAGACTGAGAAGACAGAAACAATAGAAGTTGGGTAGGAAGCGAAGCTGAAGGGAAAGAAGACGACGAACAATAGCTGCGAGCAAAATGAGGAAGCAGAAAACACAAAGAAGTGAAGTAGGAAGTAGGAGGAAATGGGTATAAGTTAAAGTCGATGACAAAAGCTCCCTTTCATCATGTAAACACTGAAATGTTTACATAGAGACTAACTGACCATTAGAATTATTTACTTGAAGTTTGGGCCATTTCTCCATGACCAGGCATGTTCAATTCAGGCCAAGATAATTTTCGAGCAAAACAGGATACCTGAGCACTGTATTTCCAATGGTTTGAGTCCAGTGAATGGAAAGCTGGTGTGTTTGTACGTGAAGAAATCTGGAAAGGATATCTCTCTATTAATGACATTATTCCACATGGTATAGCTGTGAGCTCTAACACAGTGCATGGCCTGATAGTAAGTGCTGGCTTCAGTCCCTTTCAGTTAAACAGTCAGGAACCAGAAAATACGTCAGCTAGCTTGATTTGAGCAGGTGTCCCTCCATTCAAGCCCCAGTACAGTTAAATCCTTCCCAGTTATGTGTCTGGGGCCACCACTCAGCCCTGGAGCAAGGTGGAAGGTGTCCACTGAGCCTTGCTGGCACTGGAATGGTTACCCTGATGCAAAGGTGTGGAGTTACAAGGGCACATCCCCACCCAGGGATCCTCTACCAAGGACTATACAGAGGCCAGATACAAAAAAAAGTAGGGATCCTGATTTCAAAGTTTATTATTTAAAAAAAAGTTGAAAAAAATGACCAAATGAGTAAACTCCCACATGCTCTTACTGGCTTTTACCTTAGTAAGAAAATATACCTGTCAGAAGAAAAACTGTTCTTGTACTCTTTAAACTTAATTTTCCATTAAGTAGCTGTGGAAAAACAGGAGAGTAGTTATTTCCTTTCCACCTTTTACATTTGTTTTTGTCCTTTTTTCCCTACTTCTCGTGTGGCATTAAAAATAAAGTGTCTGTCTTCTGTTCATTTTCTGCTGCCTTTGCTTTAAGTTACTGTCACAGATATCCAAGCAAAAATTCATAAAATGACATAAATGTGATTTCAACAGGAAGAAAAAAGCAAGAAGTCTCAGAACAAATACATCCTAACGATTATTTGCCAAAGTTTTCATAGAAAAGAACAGTCAGCTGAAATGGCAAAGTAGCACAAGTCTCTTTTCCACATGCTGAAATGGCTGAATAAGCTACATAGAACAAAAATGCCTTTTCTGCTTGCAATTCGTGGAGTCCCAGGACAGCAGCTCACACCTGGGGGCGACAGAGTTGTGGCAGTCTGTCATCCTTGAGCTATTTCTCCATGCTTCAAGGAGGAGAGAGGGGTGACACAGCTTTCTGTCTATGGCAGGAGCTGTTTGAACTATTTACAGTGGATGGAAGGACAGCTCGAGGGAGAGGATAGGGAGACTGGTGCAATGCTATAGACACTGATCCTGCCAGGAAAAAGAGCAAACTGACTTGCAATGTGAGTGGTGGTCTTGCAAATATGGAGGGGGAGCCATTTTCCAATGTCATCTCCACAGTTTAAAAGAGGGCTCCGTGCATATAATTCAAGTGAATGCAGATCGTAGTGTTGTCTAGGGGCGCCATATCTCAAGACAGCTTCTTGTCTTCTTAATTTCCAATGGAAGTAGACAGCACAGTGGAAGTTGTGCAGCAAACTTTGTGCATTTGCAAAATTTACCTCCCTGAAGACAAGCGTCAGTTTTTCACCAAATTGCTTGTAAGAACAGATCAAAAGCAGAGGAAGGGCAAAGGCTGAGGGCTGGCCAGTCGCTGGGATGCTCTACAGAAAATCAAGGAAGGCAGATGCAGGACCAGATCTTAAAAACAGAGGAAGACCAGGAGCAGTTGACATTAAGACCATAAAGAAACAGTTGCACTGGTGACACATCTTATACTTCCTTACTAATTTTTCCACCAAAGTATTCCTGTTATACATTTTTTGGATCTTTTAATTGTTTCAAGAGAAAATAATGGGATCTTAAAGCCTCATGTATTTTGGAAAAGGTAGTAGTAAATTGTGCAGTTTTGACCTTTTCAGCTTTTTGCAATTTGATTGGCTGTCTGTTCTTTTCCCTCCACTATTTACAGCTGCAGTGAACTGTGCAGAAGGGGTAGGATGGCTAGCCAGCTGAAATACGGAATATTTAAAAGGTTAAAATGCTGCAACATGCTGGTGCCTTCCGCAGAGTATATGGGCATTATAAATTTATCTGCGTTGATCACATAAAGGATTGAGAAATTAAATGACTTCATGAATCATTTTTTGTGGGACAACAAATGTGACCAAATTGGGGAAAAATGGTATCACTCTGACCTCAGATCTGGGAAGCATATTTTTTTTTGTGTTTATTTCTGATGCAGTAATAGATGAAGGCTCCCTCTGAAGCACAGGATCATTTTAACAAGCACTGAGTATATACGAGTGACAGAAAGACAAGCGCTGCCCCAGAAAGCTTGCAATCAAAGCATCTTGAATCCATTCAACAGGTGACTAAATGGAGGTGGTGACCTTCTTAGGAATAAATATTTCTTTTTTAGCGTACCAGAGGGACATCTTAGGGAAAACACAGTATACTTTGAAAGTAATTCCTCAGCAGATGGAGATGGTAACATAGAGACATTAATAGCCATGTAATGAGTCCAGAGGGCATCTGAGGGGCAATGTCAAATAATCTGGTACCCAAGCAATATGCTGAGGAGATTGACAGAAAGCTAGCAGGGCAACAGGAGATCAACAGAATTGTGGACCAGGATGACAGCTGAGACACTGATAACTGTAAGAAAAAATCTTCATGTTTTGGTACTTCCCTCTGTGGTCAATAACAAGTTGGGTGAGCAGCGTTCAGTTCTGTGCAAGCTTTTTTTGGTGGAAAAGACTGCTTAGGGCAAATCTGAAGAAAGGCTTCTCAGAAACAAACAAACAAAAAGATTAAAGCTTGATTCTCTAATCTTTAGTTTCTTTAGAAATGCAAGACCCTGAGAAATGTTCATTTCATGTGCAAGACAAATCCAAAAAGTGATTCTGAAGAGTTTAGGAGTTGGATATTGTAAACACCAGCAAGAAGCTTTCTGGCAAAGCCAGCACAGCTGTGTATAGAGTGTAACGGCAATGCACCAGTGTCGGGACCTTTGCACTGAGGCTGGAGGAGCAAGGCTGCGTCTCAGCTCCCTGTCCCGACCCCACATGAGTCCACACGAGGCTGAGCACAGCAGGGAGAACACAGGAGCCCTGTAGGTGATCAAGCAGGAAATGGATATGGGCGGAAAGAAATTATTAATTAAACTGAAGTCTCAGTCACAATTCTGAATTGGGGCCGATTGTGAAAATTTTGCTGTGTTAGCTCTAGTTCTCTGTGCTCTTGGAAGTGGAAAGTTCCATCCTATTCCAGTTGTAGCTCTGGATTAAAGTCAGAAGTATAGAAAGAAAGACTGTTACTACATCAAGATGCTGGGAAAATTTCTTCAGAAGGAAATGCCAGTATTACTTTTGATCCATCATTTGAAACAAACTCATGATCTTGAGGGATTTATTTTCTGCGGTCATTTAAACTGAATGTTTTCATTGAGTCAGATAGCCTCTTTCTGGAGGAGCTGCAGCTGCTGGGACAAACAAGCCTCCAATCTGCTGTGCTGATCCCTCTGGGAGCTGGGGGTGATTGACAATGGGCTCTGTTTTGGGCAGACTCATGCCCCGAGGTACAGGAACTGGTGCGTGCATTTCAGCAAGAGCAGCCTCCACAGCACTGAGGCCAGGGGGATTTTCCTTCTTTCCACAGGCACTGAGAGGTGGAGGAAACTGTTTCCAGCCTGTCTGTGATGGCAGGGCCTGCAGAGGCAGTCCGTGAAGCTAGTTCTAGCCTTCTGCTGGTGTCCCTGGCGTGGTGTCTCTCCCACCCTCCTTGGGCCATCTTCAGTAGCAGCAGCAGGAGACTGAGCATTTCTGGAGTTAGCTGGGGCATCCATTGCTTGAGGGACAGAAGGTGCAGAACAAACAGCCTTACCTCCAAAATTCCTGAGGAGCAGAGATGGGCCAGACATGCTGTAGGGACTTCTCATGCCCAGGCGTCCTTAGATGTAGCTGTGTGCAACCTCCTGGCACCTGCTGCTTTGTGGTAGGGAAATATTTTTTTTGCAGTCTTCCTCAAATGTTACAGCTGACTTGGAGGCTCAGGGACCTCACCAGCCTGGGGTCTCAGCTACTTGCCGCCTCCTCCCCCATCTGCACAACTGCTCTAGGGTGGCCTCCTGTATTTACCCTTCTCTCTGGGAAAGATGGGAAGGCATAACTGAGGCAGACTGTGAGGCTCTGAAGGTGCTGAGGTGTTCTACTTACAGAGCCCTGGAGGCCAGTTGCTGAAGGCAATGGTAGCTTGGTTTGCCTGAGGGGCTTAAGGAGAGTTGTGTCCATTTTTGCTCAGCTGCTGCCGCTCTCCTGAGGAACCATCACTTCCCCTCTGCCCCTTTTTTATTCTACAACCAGCCCATCTGCAGAAGAGATACTGGCATTATAATACACATAAATATACAGTTACGTGGTTATATAGAGGTATAATTTAATGAAGTGGTTGTTTAAGCCCCCCTGAGTGGGTCGCACGGTGACTACAACTGCCCAAGCTGAAGCAGGCTGTTGGCTGCCCTTGGGCAGGTCTCCCTCAGCAGACAGGGAGTGTCCCTGGGTGAAAGAGGGAAGCTGCCCTCTGTGCCTTCTGCTCCCGAGGAAAAGCCAGAGGAGGGCAAAGGCGGCTGCTGGGCCCCAGGAGGGCACAGCCCCACACCCGGAGGGCATTGCCAGCCCCCATCAACAGCACTGGGCTGCTTCATTTTCATCCGCTGATCAGATATATTTACTTCTTGGGTATTTCCCTAACCAGAATTGACTGCACTATAATTGCCTATTTCTTTGGTCCATTGGCTGTTAACCTTGAAGCGCAGCGGGCGGAGGCGGGGAGGCCCCCCCTGTCAGGCCTGACCCCGGCCTCGCTGTGGGCTGCCATGACAACCGCGACAGATGTCAGCCATGCCGCCCGCGCCCCCCGGACGGGGAAAATCGATCTTGCGACGGGCGCCGCCACGCACAGCCACCGACCTGCCAAGCGTTCCCGGCTCAATCATTTGTTTCATCTAGCGGGGAGAGGAAAACATAAAAGAAATGAAATGAATTTGACCTCTGTCTTTCGAGTGACTCTGGTGCTGTGCTGAATCCTAGCAAGCGCCTCTTATGAATTTGAAAAAATTACATTAGGAATAACATTTTGAAGTGAAATGACTCTTGTAATGTCAACCCTCCAGAAACATGTTATTTCAAATGTCAGATACGTAACAGTCATTTGCTATTTTCCGGATGTGTCCGGAGGTTATCTTCACCTCACTTGCATTTCAGGTAAATTATTATAAAAAAACTGCCTGTGAAGTACACAAAAAAGTATTGCCTGTTTTTTTGCACTGCCATGGTGAGGAGATCTCCTTTGTGGCTGCATTAGAGCGTGGCCATGACAAGAAGGGGATAAACAATGCTTCAAATTGACAACATCCCTCCTTTCTCAAACTGTGCCAGGGTGGAAGGACCTTCCTGGTCCAGAGTAGAGTTCCCTGGGATGACGGCTGGTCCCTTGATGGAGGCAGAAAATGCTGTAGGGTGCAGCCCTGTGCCCCTCCAAGTCGCCTGGGGTTTGCTCACCATGTATGCAAATAATTTCATGACCAAACTCTACAACTCCATGCTAACATTTGCCAATACATCAATGTCATCCCAGCAATGTTAGGCATGTGTCCGACAAATAGGGAAAAACCCGAACCCCATGGGGTTTCGTTCATGCCTACCACTGGATGGACTTGCTGGCAGATTTTAGAGGCAGCCCCTCCCAAATACGTAGAGATGGACAAATCTCTAAGAGAACCTTGTCCTTAAACAAAAAAAAAAAAAAAAAAAAAAAAAGAAAAACAGCATGCCACTGAAAGTGATTATAGTAAAAAGGATCTCTTAAGATTTTCAATGCGATACGTCTGTCTCTCTGCTGTGGGATATTTTATTGCATCTTTGCCCTCAAGTGAAGCTGATGGGAGCCAGGCTTGCAATTTAAATCAATAAGAACCCTTTACCATGGCCATAAAATACTTGGCTAAACCTTTGAAGTGGCCACAGTTGAATGCGCAGTGAACACAGCATAAATGCTCCTTGAGATGTATTGTGTTAGACCACTGCTACAGCAGTGCTCCAAGGAAGCAGTGTCTGAGCACCTTCTGGGAGTGGGGCAGAGCCTCTCTGGGGTGCTGGAGGGGTTTCTGTAAGCCAATGCCTGTAACTGGCACATTACCCTGTGCCACAGATGTCTGATGTCCGTGCTTCTGGCTCACCCGGTTTCCTGGGGTGGGGGTCAGGCTGGAAAACACCATAGTGTGTTGTTGCACACTGGGGAATTAGAAGGCAGCTGCAGCTGCATTGGCAGTGTTTCCAAGTCCTCAGTTACATAAATCAGCATTTTTGCATGGGGGAGCAGGCCTGAATGACCCTAGATGAGGTGTAGTCTTTGCAGGATGAATGATGTCTGCCTGAACGTACGTCTCTCCAGCTTTTGACATGTGCATGCATGTCTACATCTCTACATATATCCAAGTAAAAACAGAAAACTATCCAACGACATAAGTATAAGCCCAGTTCGAATAGCATGAAGCATTTGACTATTTTATATTTAATACTCACAGCTGAGATATCCAAATTAAAGGTTGACACTTCAGCCTTTCTGCAAAACACACTAGGAAAACAAGTAAAGTTTAAATCTGTGCCCTGACTTTGCGGTTGTTTATGACAAGTTCTTGGGATTCTTTAAGAATAAATCTATGTTTTTTCCTTCCATTTGTAAAGAAGTTTTTTGTTTAAAGGAACCAAGGACCAAGTGCTACTTTATTATTGGATAAATTATACTACTAAAACCTCTGGCCCAGTGGCAGGGGAGGAGAAATGCATGAGGTATATGTTTTAAGGACATAAAAGACTGATTCTTTCAGAGACAGAGGGAATATGTTCAGAAGCAGCATTAAGTGCATATTCAACAAAGAGCACTGTACGCCCTCTGGTTGCAACTCCCTGACTGTAGAGAGAGTCCTGCCCTGTGGGTCCACCCTCAGACTGCCGAAACTTGCCTGGTTTGGGACAAGCAGTCCAGTTGGCTGCAGTGTTTGTTCTGTTTCATTCCCTTCAGTGAGGGCTGGATCCAGCCCAGTGAGGTTCATCTCTTCAGCCAGAGGGAAGAGGACAGTTTTCTGTCCTATACATTCATGGTTTGGCATTATGCTACTCCCGGTGTAACTTAGTATTACGCAGGTAGCAGCAGCATGTGTAGAAATACTGTATGCTCAGCAGATTGTAAGAATATGGGCTAAAAAAAGCTTCATTGTGTGTTGTCTACAGCAATTCTCATTTGTAATAGATCCTATGTCTAGTAAGTATAAGTCTATATAATGTGGTTTTAAAAAATATATATAAAAGAGGCTCAGCATATTTTCAAGTGCCTGATTAGGATTGGAAATTGACTGCTACATTTTTTTTCTATAACCCATTTGTAAGGAACATATGGGCTTTTGCAGTCCCAGAAGCATGTCAGCATTGTCACAGGTATATAGTCACTGTCAAACATGACCTTCTATGTCAATCTGTATGAATAAAAGCACCTCTCCATACATCCACATTGTAAAATGCAGTCTATTTACCTAGTGTTCATACAGATGCTATGTTTCTTCTGCACTGAGAAACAGTACATGTGTTGTTCCACAGTATTTTGAACCAAAAATAGCTGAAATAAGTGGCTGCTCTTATGCTCCACTGAGAAGTTTTGCTCAGTTATGACTAGATTGCTACGGTTAACTTCCATTGCCTTCTCTTGCCTTTACACAACCTACATCCTTCTACTCCTCTTAGCTAACCCTGTGTCCTGACAACAGGCTCCAGATGTTATGCTTCACTGTCTCTTACACTGGATGAATTCAGCAGCAACATTTGCCCTTGGGTGCAAATGAGAGAAGTAAAACCCTCAAAATACCTAGATAGACTCAAAAACATTTTTCCCTTACTCTAGAAAATACCACCAAGAGCACATCCCAACTCAGAGTCCTAAACTCCACAGTCTACAAGGATAAACAATACGATGGGGAAATAATCAGATGAAGGAGGATAAAATGTGATTTGTTTCACTGTATTACATCTGACAGTAAGTATTTGTCCTAGCTCACATCTTGTTTACTTGTTAGGCAGTGTTAGCTTGGATATGTGATTGTGGTTTTTTAAAAAAATCTTCCTGTTTCATCCCATTGCTGGAGACTCCACATGCTTGGGCACAGACACCTGAAAATTTTTTTCAAAAAAAATATACATCCAGACTTGTGGTGAGTTTATCTGTTTATATTTCTCTCTCTATTTTATTCCTCTTTTTCCTTGGACTAGACTGGTAATGAAAGGCATTTCTCTCTCATGGGGTATCTGACAAGAAGACACACAGAGCTTTCTGACATAGTCGCTGAATGCCTCCCTTCACTCTCTGGCTTACATAGACATGACTGCCTAAAGAGAGAGACTAAATAAAGGTCTAGATTTTACCATCTTTAATCTGATATAGTGGGTCTTTAAAATTAAGGAAGGAAATTGCCATGAGTATGCTATTTCTTCCCAGGAATTTTTCTGCAAATCCATCAAACCAAAATCAGACATGATACAAGAGCAGAAGGATCTCCAGTCCCTGCTGTCTGTGCGGTAAGACGCCTCTGTGCCACTTCTGGCTTGGGAGCAGTTTTCTATCTTCCTTTGTAGTAAGAGAAAGAAAGACTGAAAATGGACTTTTAAAACACGGAAATTCTGACACTCTAATCTCAACTCAGTCTCACAGGTAATGCCTGAGAAACCTAGCAGGGACATCAGGGAGGTGAATCCTACAGCAGAAGGAACTGCTTCACTTTATTTTTATGTAATTCAACATTTTGAGTTGTGTCTCATAGATTTTGCTAGGAAACCTCACTAGTTTTCAGGCAGAACTGGCAGAAGGAAACTCCTGAGGGCCGGTGCTTATGGATTGTCCTAGAGCATTTCATGGAAAGGTCTCCTGGTATTCATGACTTGTTATGGCCAGCACAGTAAGCAATGAACTGTCCCCATGAATTAGACAGTACATCTGTCTTATTTGTTTAAATAGCATGTAAATGTCCTTTCCCTGCTCATGCAAGCACAAAGTCAGGTTCTCAGTTCAACTTTGAAGCCATTGCTTTTGCTCTGGATGCATGATCTGGGAAAAGAGCATTGCACAAGCAGAGAAGCAATGGTCAGAGCCGTCTGCAGTGGCTGGTTACCATCTTAGGAAATGTCCTGTAATCATCTTTTCCTCTAAATCTGCTAGATACCTCTCTAGAAAGTGGTGTCTTTTCCTGGTTCTGGGCCTTGTGGGTATGATCCTGTGAGTGCAGGCACACTCATCAGAGTGTTCTTTGTGCCTCTAAATTAATCCCTCTGCTTTCCTGATTCCTTGGCTGCTTAGACCTTTTTCCCTAAGCTCTACATGCAGGAAATCTCTAGCAGTGCCCCAGGAACAGTGGATCAGGAGGGAAGGTTGTTCTTAATCCTAAGCACTTCACTGTTAGCAAATCACTCTTGAAAGAGCACAAATCCTGATCACAACTCTCCTAAAGTTTGATCTTGAGGTAATGGTAAACTCAAGATTTGGGTAAACCCAAGTTTTCTTCCAGCCTGCCTACATTTGAGCTCTATTTTATTTTGTCCATATGCTCCTTCTTCCAGGCTTTATCATCAACCTCCTCTTTAGCTGTGGTTGGGAGAGGTATTCAAAGACAAAATCCAGTAAAATATATTTGTTCCCATAGGAAAGTTTTTCATGCCTGACGGCTTGTTTGTACCCTGTAATCTACAAAGGAGTTTGCAGTCCAACATGGGGTGACATTCTTCAGTGAAGGTCACAGCATTACATAGAGACACTGAAAAAAACCCACGTTTTATAGGACAAAATGGAGTTCACAGTTTGACACAGACATGTCCTTAATCTGTCATGCTCTTTTCTGCCTTAACTTGATGGTCAAAGTAGCTAGCCAAGTATGAGTAGGGAAGTGATCTATGTCTCTTCAATAGCTGCAGTAATTTCCTTGTCCCTCCTCAAATTCGCCCATGTTCCAAGATGATGACAACACTGGTCTCTTGTGCGACCTTCTGATCGATGGAGTGACAAGCTATTTCTTTCTCAAGTGAGTCCTAATCTCCTATTATGCCACAAGTACACAGGCTACTGTGATAAAAGCTTACAGTCTATGACACCTGGTCAAAACAATTATTTTGGTGGTTGTTCCCTACAGATTTGGGCTGTGACATGTGAGGTGACTAAACTAATCCCAGGAGCAAAGGGATTCCTAAAGCAAAGTATGATTTAGAGGGCACTGGCTGGGGTTTGGAATTCAGTATATGATTCTTAAGACTAGTCAGCTCTGGAGTTATCTGCCTTTCATTGTACTCTTCTATTTGACTTTTGAGTTGTATAGTTTTTTTAGGCCAGGATAATTTCTGGGTCAGTGTGGCCCATCACTTTCTTAGACACGTCCAGCATCTCTCAGGATTTACTTCTTATAAATCAAAGATATCTGATCTGTTTTCTTGGCACAGTCTACAAAGTGGGGAAGTTTAATTTTCCATCTGCTTGTAACAGCAGTCCTGTTGAGACAGTCCTGTTGAGACAGGACTCTCCTAGGCCATGTTCATTCTGCCTGGAAAAAGTTCAAAAGGTGGGATTTCCACCACAACTGTTTTGGGGCAACTTTGTACCTGAAGAAATCCTTCTGTCAGGTTGACTATCAAGTGGACGATCCTCTGTGCAGCTGTATGATCATTTTCATCCATTTCAAAGGGAGAGAATAGCGGTCACAGTTTTGTGGAAGGAGCATTGAGGGCAGCAGGGTAGCTGGCTTGCTCCAGGCTGCACAAGAAGCTTTTGACAGAGCAGGGACCTGAACAGCTCACATAACTGCTGGACCAGCCATAATTTCGACTGTTTTACCTAGTTATGTCGTGTTGTACCTAATGAAGGCTTCCTCTCCAGTCTTGAAGCTGACACCCTTCCATGGCCAAGAGTGAGTTGCTGCTAGGGACAAGCAAGTTTTGTATGGTGTAGACCCTAATTCCTCACTCTATTAAACTCAGCTCAGCACCACAGAGTGCTCCAGATCAGAGTTAATTTATGGTAGTTGGACCTCTAGCAAGGAAAAAGGATTGTAGTGCATAATGCAGTGCTGTTGTGTTATGCCTTACTTCTGTCCACCTCTTTCTCCTTAACCCAGCTTGATATGTACTTTCTCAGTAGCCATGGAACTACAGGCAAGGAAGGTGGTGTACCATCTCCGCTACCCATGTGACACTCTCCCTACACAGAAAGAATTGTCCACTGACCTTATTCATGAACCATGGGCCATTTCATGCTAATTACACAAGACAACATGTATGAGAATTTGGACTCTCAATTCCAGATTTTCTGTTTGGTTGCAAGCAACCATGACACAGACCTTGTCATACTTGCAGGACCAGGCTAAGCCACTGACTCCACTTCTCCCAGGAGATCCAGCAGATCCCTGACCAGAGAAAAGCACTGTCGTAGAGCCTAGATTTGTTTGGATTCAGCTTCTGTTCAACAGACCATGCCTAGAAAAATGACCTTGTTTGATCTGTCAAAGACCCTATAGCTGCTCCAGACAGATTTTCCTGACTACTCTCTTCCCACAGTGGATATTTATCCTTCCTAAAGTTGTCAGGCCTTGTTACTTGACAAATCCAGGATCCTCTTGCCTCTTTAGTATCTAAATTATCTTTTCAGGTGGTAATTAGGACTTTATCCGTATTAATGGATCCAGGGGCATATCAAAGTTCACAAGTCTGGGTATGTGTTTCACACATATGTGAGGACAGGCTGCATATCGGCTTCTCTTCTGCTTCCACACTGGTTTTTAATGGAGAGAGAAATTCAGTATGTGGGCCATCAAAGGATAGGTGCCTCCTTAGCCCTATCAGCTAAATGTAGGTCTTGACCAAATAGCTGGATTTCGAGGAGTTCCTTTCATAGGACCTCTCTGTGATACCTTTAAGAATATAGTTTATAGATTTACCACACTGCAAACTGCTATATTCTAGTCTCTAGCTGGTCTCTTTTCCCTCTCTGACATAACAGGCTGTCTCTCATTATAGTAACTTTCTCACATTTACGTTCAAGTCAGATAATAAAGGGCCTTTATTTACTTACAATGGATCTAAATTAGTAAAATCCTACTGTCTTCAGTGTGTTATTTCCAGTTCATCAGTTCAAGATATCAAGCCCAATTTATTTGATTATTTTTTTCCTTGCACATCAATGCCTCTTGTCCCTTCGTTATTTTTGTTACTTCTTTATGGATGTGCTTAGTCGGTAGAAAAATGCCCGGTGTTTTACAGATTTGATCTGAAGAGCTGTTTAGATGGATATGCCAGTTGTGATTGAAAGAATTGTGAGCCTGCAAAACAATCAGTGAAAAAAAGAAGGTTAAATAGAGCTTTTTACCATCTTTTTTTTCTTGCATTAACATTATTTGTAATGCAGTCCCAGAAGCATTATCTGTGGTCCACAGCTTGATGGTTCTGTGGCCAAAATAGCTTGTTTTTTTTGTTTTCACACTTTTTTTCTGGAGGGAGAGTCTGTTAAAGACTAGCTCTTTATGAAAATAATACACTTTGTACTCTGCTTTCATTTTAATGGTTGAATTCAATGATCTTAAGGGTCTTTTCCAATTGAAATGATTCTCCAATTTTATTCTATGATTCCTTAGTGAGGTGGTGGAGGCTGGTGCAGTTACACTGCCTATGATCACCACTGACCTTTGTGGCACTTAGTTAAGTATGTTTTTTCACTTAAAAATATCCACTCCTTGGCCCGTTATCCAGAGACTACCTTTCAAGCTAGACTGCCAGCATCTTTTGAAGACAGCTTCACTTAACAAGGAAATATTTGACTGCAAGGAGCACATTTAAAACACAATAATTTCTTGCCCACATGTTATAACATAAGACGAAAACCAGACCAAAGCTGTGAGGCTGTTAGGGATGGTATCTCCAAACTGCTTAAAAAAACAGTTGCTCAGTTGCTCATGTTCATAAAATAGAAGCTGAAATTATCTTACCTAAGCCATTCTTAGCAGTTGTCCTACAGAGTTATTGGCTGCTCATCTAATGAGCAAACTACACAGTGGACCACAAGTGCATTTCAGTTTTATGTGTAGGTGCTGTAAATGCTATTTTCAAAGTTAATATATTATTTTTGGCATTTTTATAGCAGCTTATTTAAAGTGTTATTAATGTTTAGAAATGTGATTTGGGGTTTATTTTATGGGTGTTTGACTCAGTTTTAAACTCTCTTTATCTCCCATCCTCCCCTCCATGTTCAGGCTGCATATATGTAACTTTTGGAGTTGCTTGCCTCATTTTAGGTTTGTCTCCAGTTGTTTCATTAATCTCGCTTGCTCCTTAAGTCACTTCTGCTATCCTAGTGGAACAGTCTGAGACCTAAATTATAAGCCTTTGTGAGTTAAAGACATCAAGAAGATCAATTTCCAGATTGCAGAAATGGCAAAAAGTGTGTGGCTGAGCCTGAAGGGTAGAGACTTGCCCTCCTTATGGGTTTGGGTTTGTGCTCAGGCAGTGCCTCAGCAGAGGGTGGGACTCACACTGCACCAAACCCATAGCACCCCAGGGAGGCATTATAACCCTGCGGCTCCCCTCCAAGCCACAGGCCCTCCCCTGTTTCTACCTTTTTCTGAAGGAAGTAATTTTGCTTCTGTCCTGGATTTTAGGAGGACAACCCCGCCTTTGTTCTGTGGGTGGCCGGGAGCAAGCTCTAGGCTTTCCGACCCACCTCCTCCTCCTCCGGAGAGAAATAAACATGCGCAGGGCAGCACACACACTAGTTTATAGTAGGGGCAGCTGGCAGAGAGCTGTGCTGGGAGGTCTCACGCCCTTCAGCTCTTTTGGATAACTGTGTCATCTAAGTCCCACTCTTTGCCTTTGATGGAGTACAAATGCAAAGCACGGCCCTGTTCAGTGAGCTGGACTGGCATCTACTACAGGGTAATGTGCTACCGGGTGCCGGGGCAGATACCAGAGCTGGATCTTTAGAACCTGATCCTGCGCTCAGACACCACAACCAACTTTGTGGGCAGTCCCATACGATGAGCATATGCAAGGTCAAATATCTCAGATCCCAGGAAGAGATAGTGTGGCTTTGCTTTACACATCAGCATGTTGTTGAGCCATCTATGGTGGGCAGTGTAAAGCAAGAGGTACCACCACCCCTCTGAGTGTTTGAGGTATCATGGTATGGCTCCTGATAGAAGAGCTTCAGCAGCAAAGTACAGCAGATTCTGTAATTTCAGCATGCCTGACACAGGCAGCCCTCTGACATATTCTTCTGGGTGAAGTGAAGCCTCTCCCCTGCAGCACATTCAGGGCACCTTCCAGCAGAGCATGTAAGCACGTTCTTAGTTCTTAATGCATGGATGGGCCCAGTGAGCTTCAGGCAAGTGCTGAAATATGGGTAAGCATTTGAAGTGCTCAGCATCTTGGGGATATCAGGCCCCAAATGGATCAATCTCAAGACATTATTCAAATTGTGGGTTTCCAATTCCATGTGTTTAAAAAAAATAAAAAAGAAAGAAAGAAAGAAAGAGTCATTATCTCCGTTGCAAAGATGGAAGAGTTAAGGTACATAGAGAGGTTGAAGAACTTAGTCAATGTCTAGGAACATGTCCTCAGGGGAAATCCAGAAATAAAACTTGTTTCTTTCTGAAACTCACTCCTGTTCTCAGCCACTTCGATACCCCTCCACTGTTTCCACACTGTTCTTGTTACAGCTGGTGAGTATCACCAAGCTAGAAATCTGAATGTAAAATACATTTAAATGACTATGCTGTTTGCATCTTTCTGCTTTACATATTTTTGTTGTGTCTGTTGTTTCTGCTATTTGTCCCACATTTTAGAGGACAAGTCAGTCAGTGAGTTAAGTGACAGAATATTTTTCATCTTATTTAAGTATGTCTCTATTAAAATGTAAACTGCTTTCTACCCTCTCTTTGGGAAAAAAAGGAAAAAAAAAAAGCCTACTTCTGTAGATGCAGTAAAGTCATGGTAATTTTCCCCAATTGAAACTCCCCGACTTTGTGTCTTAGCATCATATACAGCATAATTTATAAAAGTGTGAGCAACTGCAGAATTGTTCTCCTAATAGATTCTGAAGATTCCAATTTCCATTCTGCCACACAAGACTGAAAATCCACTTGTGCTCAGTTATCTGTGTCTTTGCCTCATCCTCAGACTGCATCAAAAATCAGGTTCAGGTGCAGGTTAAGAGCATGCATTTACCTCAGGAATATGGGACTTATTAAATATCTCTACACAATTAACATCACCATATCAATAAGAATTATCATTATGTCCTGTCAATCAGGTGCTGAATTTTGCTTCAGGGAAACAAAACAATTTAAATTATAGCAAGTGGCCCCCCTTCTTTTTTTACATGCTTCTCTTAAAATTGGATAATTATGTGGCTTTTCATTAGATTCCTCTAAGCATAATAGATCACGATATTCACCCTTTGACCTTGGTGATGAATGTTTCTGGTGAAAACATGTGACAAGCAGTGTTCTAATGAGAATAAAATACTGAATAACTGTGAGTCTCCCATAATGAAAGAACAAAAGCGAGAAGCACAACTACTTTTAAGGCTGCAGCGGAAAATGTGTTCATACAGCAATTCTGATGGATTGGAAAAGCAAACCTTTCTTTTTAAGATTGTACCAACAAACTTTGGTATCAGACGCAGAGACAAAGGCGAGGAAAGACAAAGGAATCTTTGTATTCTGTGTAAACTCTGTAGGAACATGAGAAGTGGTTTCTCTCTGTGCTGTCTAGGCAAGTTGCTACGCAAAGCTCTGCTATTAAGTTTTCCTAAACATCTCAGAATTTTATGTGTGTATTTACACTATAAAAGAACTATAAATTCAATTTGTTTCCAATAATTTAGAGTGGGGCTAAGTAGGTCAAATTATTCCTCATGCAAACAGCCACACACAGTAGTCAGTAAAGTTACAACACTGGTGAAAATTATGCAGTGTGTTTATAAAGTATTATTTTTGTGGACTGACAAAGATGACATACCAGTCATCATCAGTGTCAAAACAGTGAAGGGAAAAAGGAGAGTTGGCTAAATTAGAAATTCTTAGCAGCTACATTTTTTTTTCTGTTTTGCAGCTCTGAACCCTACTGCCACCTTTCAAAAGCAAGCTGGGACCAGGGTTACTTACACCCACTTCTGCTGTGGTCATTTAGCCCCTGGTCTCGCTGGAGCAATGACTGCGGCAGGAATGTTTGATTCAGAAGATGATAATTATGTTCTGTTTCAGTTCTATCGTCGTTGTGCATGTGGTTTTTTTTGCATTTTGTTTGATGTCTGGGAAATGTTTATAGTCTGAATTAACATCTCTGCTAACCAAACTTCAGTCCACTTCTGAAGAAAACCTTTTGCTTCTTATTTTCGACTGGGGTTTATCTCTGATTCAAGATCAACTATTCCTTAGCATGTAATAGCAATGGCTTTTTGTCTGAAATCCTGTCCCTGCAAAGACAGTGAGTATTTTGCTGTAGACTTTTGGGACAAGGATTTCAGCTAGGCCTCGTTCCAGGTTCTCGTTTGAGTTATTCCATTATTGCAGTTATTGGCACAACATTATTCTGAACTGAGGATTACATGACGGAGAGGAAAATTTGGCCTCTTGCCTTTATTAACCTTCCAGAATATTTTGGTCTAAATTATTGCTGCTCTTACTTCATGAAATGAATTAAATAACACAGAATAATAATAAGGAACAAGAGCTATGATTTCCCCAGTAGTTGGGCAGTAAAGCTCTCTAAGTAACTCCATATGAGGCCGGACTTTCTGCTCATGCTCATGAGGGATTTGAGTGTCACAGCCTGGTCCAGCTAAATGAGATGAAAAGTCAGGAGATTTGTATAGCAATTTGAAAGCAAAATGAAAATCCAGCATAAGTCTAAAGTGTTATTTCTCCTTCCACCTGCCTGTAAGCACCATAGACAATAATGCACTTTAAGGGAATTCAAAGGATGAAGAAGGGCTAATGGGCACGCTCTGCTGATAAGCAGATGGATTTTCCATGCTTCCTACAGGACAGTCTGTAGAGGAATCTACAGGGGAAAAGATGTGCCGTGGAGCCCCTTTCCACGGGCAACTCTTCCCTGTGGGTTAACCCTCTCCATCAGCTGGTCGATGTGGCTGGAGGGGCTGCCCGGGAAGTGATTTGGGGGCTCTGCCCTCATGCTCCCCCCTTGCTTCAAGGGGCTCTCAGCCTGCAGCCACAGTTTGCCCCTGTGTGCTACAGGCTGATTTCTCTCACACTTCTGCGCATTCGTGTCTGGCCCGCTGCATTTCATAGCAGTCTGAATCACTCAAATATTTGGTCGCTCAAGACCCGGGCACAGGTCTCATCAGCTGTGAAAATATCCAGAGAGGAAGGAAGAGTGTGCTTCTGGCAAGGTCTAATGAAGAGAGCAAGTTTTGATTTTCATGCAGGTGAATCATTAAAGGCAAAATAATCTTATTGATTGTTTGTTACAGTTGTCTGAATTGAGGGCTGTCTCCTAGCAAATTGAAATTTACTGTGACTGATGGTATCTCATAAACTCAGATCAAAAGGAGAATAAAAATGAAGGATCTTAAAAGAAAATTACCCCAAATAAAAATGTTAGTGTCAGAAACAAGTAAATAAAAATGTACTATATGCATTAACCAATGTTGTCTGCTTGCCCAGTGACTATCATTTAAATTTACCACAGCAAATATTTTGATGTTATACTCCAGTGAATCACTCTTGAAAAGAAAAAAAGAAAAAAAAGACAGAAAGAAAACAAAGGCTTTGGTCTCCTGAAACATTTACAGAATTCTGTTAATGTTAACCTGCAGAGCAATGTGGTGGTTCACAGTATGCATGTGAAGGTGCCCATATCTACAGGATCAAAGTAATGTTAAGTTCAGATGTATGTGCATTTAAATGGGTTTCCACACTGTCTATATAGGTTTTGGGTCCCACCCAAATTTTATTGAACCTTTCAGTCAAATGTGGCAAATATACAACAAAAGTATGGTAGATCCTACACCTTTTGCAAAGAGATGGGAGGGACATGAGGTGGAATGTAATGTTATGATTAAGCAATATAACATTTTTGCTGCAGAAAGGATCAGTCCTGGTCCTGCCCATGCTGCCTCCAGCCACACCATGCTGTGCCATCCTCACCACTAAGCTGGCTTTGGTGCCTATCCAACCCCTCCTCAAGGCAGCTCATTTAAAGCTACAAGATGCTAACCAGGCAGGAAATGTGACTGGGTTTCTCCCAGAAAACAAAACAACAAACCAGTCAGTTTTCTTCAGTTTTCTTCGCTTCTCCAAGGGAAGAGAAGGGACAGGAAAGGAAGTGGAGAAAAAGACAAACAATAATACTCGACTGAGAAATGTTTTGGCTGGGGCTTACATCTTCTTAAACATCAAGACACAAACCTGTAAGAACCTGGACTTCGTTAGTTCTGGTGTGCATGAAATGAGCATATTTCTAATGGAGCAAACCAAAGCTTATAACTTATTCCTATGATCAGTTTTCCATGTGCAAAACCAGGTTGACCTCAATAAAGAACTGAGAGAAATAATTCATTACTGCAGTAATTTCTATTCTTCATAGTGGTGGCATGAGAAGCAATGAGAAGCTCTGGAAGTCATACATTCTATTAGCTATCTGTCTGCCTATCCTATCCTATCCTATCCTATCCTATCCTATCCTATCCTATCCTATCCTATCCTAGTATAAATGCATCTTCTGCAGTTGCTGTTCAGAAGCCAGACTGGCTTAGGTAAGGGACCGAAGACTTGCATCAGCTATGACATTAAGTCCAAGGACAATTTGACTTAATTGGAAAACTGGAATTTCTTCCTTTTAACATTGCAGCTATCAGCAGTTCAAAGCAGGTACTTGGAGAGGTAGGGCTGGGCTAGGAAAACACCTAGCTGGAGAGAGGGGCTAAATAACAGGGCACTGGAGAAAGGCACCTGTTTCATGCATTGCATTAGATACCATGCTAATCGCATTGCATCCTGCTCTGCTCAGAAAACACTGTTCCACTGAAGGAACCCAGAGGCTGTACACAGAATAAAGCAACCATGAACACACCATGCAGAGAGGTCTTCATCTTGTCTCTGGGTGGGTTTCTAAAGCTGTTTCCCAGGACTTAACCTTCCTGTCTGCAAGTGCTGTGTTGGTTGACCCTGCAGGGAGGACTGAGATTGCTTCCTGTTGTTCCCCCTCCAGAACACTTGAGTATGAGAAGGGAAGGTTCCTGCAGAAATAGACGTACCTTTTTGGAGAACAAGAGGGATGCACACAAAGATTGTAACCAACCACACATAATTAAGCAGCTTTTTATAACTTCACAGCTACCCAAGGTTTAGTAAATGTGCCATCAGAGGTCTGGTAGAAGGCTAGGGGAGCTCCCCAGACAGCTGACAAAGCTGATGGACTATCTTACACTAGTGCTAATATGTTGAAACCAGCTGACCTAAAGGAAAGCCTACCTTTTCATGATAGGATTGGCATCTTCAAGGATTGGAGACTGACTGATGCCTGCGACTCTTCAAGCACAGAATAAATAATGAATAATTATGCCAATAAGTCATATAAATAATACAATAGCTGCCATTCTAGTTAATTTTATAGCTTTGGGTCCCATCACAGACCTATTTCTTTTCCCATTTGCTAAGCCTTTCCTTATTCTCCTGTGTATTCCTTCTCATCGTTGATATTTTTGGCTTGGACTGTACTATAGAGCTTAGCTACTTTTGGTAAGAGGCATGGAAAAAATCATACAAGCAGCTCACAAACCTGTGCCAGTAGAAGTCCTGGTATAGACATAATAACTGGCAACAAAATCATTTTGCTCCATAACTCATTTTATTCTGGAGGCTGGTAGAACTTCACATAAGTTCTAGGGACAACAGGACTCTTGCCAGTTTTACTGGTAGGACCAGCTGCCAGAGATATTTCAAGATGACTTTAACAGTAACCATTTCTAGGAGGAAAAATTTTATTCTGCTTCACCTCACACTTACCTCTACTTTTCCCTTATTTTTGCTATAAGACTCTCCTACTGCTAACAATATATGTAGGTGGTGCAGCATTAACAATTTCACTGAACATGCAGACAAGGACAAACTGTCTCCCAGCCAAGAAACCAGAAGTAGGTTAGGTGATAGTTAATTTAAATAAACCCTGATACAGCTCAGTTAAGAATTTTAGTATGTGATCAATAAATAACAATGAGCTCCAGTATGTTTTTTCTTGTACTCAGCTAATAGTTGCTTTAGATCAGTGACCCCCACTTTGTTATCATGCAGAGAAGTGCCAGCATGCATGGAAAGCAAGGCTGCTCTGAGGTTCAGGCTCTGCCCTTCACCTGAGAGAAAGAAGGAATTCTTTTCTACTAAATCTGTGGGGTGATCAGGCCTAAGTTATACCTCGTCCAGATATATTTCTTTGTGTCATTTGTCTAACTGCTGAGATGGGAGTCTGTGGGGTTGGCAATAGGTGAGTAGAGGAACCTTTTATTGATTTCTGTATGATTTTTACATTTAAAGTGTTGCTGTCTTGTGCAGAGGAAGAATGAAAGTCCCTCCTTTTCATTGGAAGCTGTGCAAGTAGAAGCTGATGGTAGTTCAGGGTTTTTTTCTCCTCATGGCTTATTCTTTTTCAGGGACAAGGGAGAACTTCTTCTGCAAGTTTTCCCTTGCTGCAGGGGCACATAAACCCCCATTAAACAACTCTATCAGCTTCCTCAGGCCAGTCCTCATAATCACCAATTATGTTTCATAGCATTAGAGCACACACAACATTTCCCTCCGGCATCTGCAACACGTGCTTTGGTCAACCCCCTCTGATTTGCACTGGGGCTTAAAACATTCCTGAGCCCTGCAGTCATGCATGTTGCTCAGCCAGGGCCATGTGAGCCCCTCAGTGCCATCAAAGCACACAGCCATCCCGCTGGTTTGGGGATCCTGTGGCTGCTCTGTGTCCAGTAGTGCATCTTCCCTAATCCTGTCTCTCTGAGTCGTTTTTTTCTCATTCTTCTTCTA
Organism: Mesitornis unicolor; assembly: GCF_000695765.1. Taxonomy (NCBI): domain Eukaryota; kingdom Metazoa; phylum Chordata; class Aves; order Mesitornithiformes; family Mesitornithidae; genus Mesitornis; species Mesitornis unicolor. Next base: position 45,860 of record NW_010176361.1, read on the forward strand.
AGGAAAGTTAGCAGCTATGTGCACTTTGGAAACAGTTTTGCTTAGACTAAGAAGCTGTCACTGTGCTGAGAAAGCTGCAGCTTTAACCAGATTTCATCTTTGTGTGTCACTGCTCATGTCAAAGTATAAATGTACTCAGACATAAGAGTTGTCCTGCTTTCATCAAGGGAGCCAGCCTGCCTTCGCCTGGTTCCGCTTGGTTAAGCTTATTATTTAAATTGTTAAAATTGAGACATCGGCAGTAAATTTCAGAGAAGATATAACAATTATTAGATACAAGCAGGGCTCTTGTACTTGTGAACATATCATGCCCTCAATCCACACGGAATTAGCCACAAATAATTTACAACAGTTTCTTTAAGAAGTGTGCCCCATAGTACTTGGATGACATTAAATCACAGTCATTCCCAACTGGATCATATTTCCAACTTTAGGATAGATTTGATGCTCGTCAGCACCGTGGCTCAGTACTCCAGGGGACTACTTTTTAAACCTGCCAGCTCTTGAAGAACTGAGCCTCGATTCCCAGTGCTGCCTCTTGTCCGAGACCTGCGAGGCTCAATGTCTCCAGTATGCCAGGCCAGGCAGCGCAGTCACCCCTTGGAGGGTGAGGAGGGCCAGGAGGATGTTCAGGTGACCTCGTGCCATTCAGCTTCCACATGACAACAGCTGACAGCAGGAGAGGGGGCTCACATCTTGTTCTGGCAGCTGTGAGCAAGAAGGGTCACTGCTGAGGCTAGAAGGAAAAAAATCGAGTGTTCGATGGAAGCTGGGAAAGTAATATCAAAAAGGGGCAACATGCAAGTTATATACAAGTAAAATGGGAGATGTGTTAATCTTTTTAGGGACTGTACAGGGAGTGAAACTCATTGGTTTTCCACGTGGTCTTGACTTCTATGTGAGCTTCACATCCCCTCAGAGGAAATGAACATGAACAGCTAAAAGGTTAAAAGGTAATAGGAATGTTGGACAAAAGCTGCTAAATGCAAGAAGGGGAAAGAGAAAGGGCCAGCAGAAGGTCCCTGTGGTGCTGTCTGTCTCCACCTGGGAAGGCATCAGTTTGGTGGTGGCACATTCACTGAGTGCCCACAAGCTCAGGGTGCAGATACTTGCAGCGCAGAGATGGGCAGAGATTTCTAAAGCCCTCCCATTCTTTAGGTCTCTCGGCATAGAGCTGCTGTGCATTTTTGCAGGAAACAAAGAGCTGTTGAGGGGTCCCCTTCAGCCCTGCCTGGGACACCCAGGCAGCCAGAGCCCTTGAGTAGCTGGGTAAGGGTCACCAGCTTTCCCCCTTTCCACACAGAGGGCTGAAAAGGGGATGGAGACTCTGCTGCAGAGGAGAGGGGAAGGCTAAGGAGTGATTTGTGCCAGAAGACGACCAGGAGTGTACTATATCTTCTTTGAAACACCTGTTAAAACAGGGATCAATACATGGCTCTCAGAGTTACAGTCTGGCTCCTGCCCTTTACTCCCAGTAGTGTGAAGGCTTCAGTCTAAGCTTACAGAAATAAGGGACAGCAATAATACTGCCATTGAATTCCCAGAGCCCTCTGTCGTAAGATTTAACAGCCACAGTTCCGTGAACACTGGAAGGTGGCCTGGACGGCCCTGGAGAGGGAGGAGTGGAAAGGCTGATCAGCAAGCCCTGTGGTGTTGGATTTACAGAGATAGATAAAAATATTTTTCCCCTGGAATTTTGTTTTTATCCAGATCCAGGCAGAATTTTTTTGGGGAAAGGATGTGTAGCTCTGAAAAAAAGAGAAGGGGAGAAGGGCACTGGGACTAAGTAGCTCTTTGTGCCCAGATAGTGCCCAGCAGTATATAGTCCCGTCTCATTTTCACAGAGGCAGCCTTGCACGAAGTCATGCATATTAGGTGACTAACCACATCTTTACGGAGCAGAAGGGTGTTCCTGCTTGAAGCCAAAAACCAGAAGACTCACATTTCTGCTCGAGCAGAACTTGTGCAATCCATCCAATGCCCTGGCAACAAGCTGCTGTGTGTTGTGTCCATTGCATCCCGTGTGCCTGGGATGCCTTGCCATTATTGTGCAAGTACAGACCATCTCCTCAGCACATTCATGACAGGTTGACACATCCTTGACACATCAGACATGCCACTCATCCTAGTGCCAGACTGTGCATGTACATCTCTCCAGGACACCCAGCTGCCCTGAGGCACACTAAAAAAGTTGTGGCAGAACAGCCTTTCTGGGCATGACCAGGAGATGCAGTCACCTGAGAATTCCATGGTATGGGTTAGGGATGTTGGCAGTAAGGGTAGGGGAGGTTGACATAGATGAGGGTGTCCTTGCCAGAGGTGGAAGCAAGGATGGCAATGAGGGAGGAGATAAAATCAGAGGAATGTTGGTGACTTGGACTTAGAAGGCAAAAATTAGTAGAAAAGCAAGAGTTGAGAGTTTAAAAGACTGTTTTCCTCTGCTCCCACATTGAATGATGAAACCATTCTTCTCACTCCTGGGGGCACAGATTTTATCTCAGTTTATAGGAATTTTTCCGTCTCCTTCTGCAAAGGTTGGAAAGACAAGTGTCAGAGAACAAATTAGGGCCTCCACAGAGAATAACTACCTTCTGGAGATCTGCTGTTTGGAGGAGCTGGATGCAAAGAGATGTGGGTGCTGAGAGAGGCCTCTCCAGTGTGACCATACCAGAAGTTGAGGTTGCAGCAGAAGGAGCCATGCTGAGAGCTGAGAGCCTGGCACAAGGATTGCTCATCCATCCAGGTCGCTCTGAGGTACCTGAGAAGTGGACCATGCAAGTGGACTTGCTGTCTTTGAGTTCGTTTCACTCTCAGCTCCCATGAATGAGCGTTGAATCATTTGGGTGAAGCACCTGAGCTGAACCCAGCGACTTTCACCAAGTCTTGGTGCGTTACTGAGTGCTCTCCCTCCCTGGACTGATTTTCCATGGAGGAGAACCCCAAGATGTCCTTTCTGAATGACTTTTCACACCTCATATAAAAGCAAAAATGTCAAGCCATTTTTTATAAAAGCCAAACCACTCATACAAAAATTACCCATACGAGCCCAAAGTGTCATTCTCAAGAGAGTGCTGTTAAAATAGGCTGCAAATGCCATTTGGCTTGGTTTTCATCTTTTCTCTTTCAGTGTGACTATGACATGTGCTGGTATTTGCTTTGCAAGATAACAACAGACATAGGACATTTCAGGAAATATGAGGAGACAGCTAACTATAATATCTGCAACATCATCTCTGCCAGTATAATGCTGGCCAGAGTCTAACAGGAAAGCAGCAGTGGTACAAACTGGACACAGAACTTTAAAAATGTCATGTTTCATTATCAACAACGCAACTAGCCAATCCTTGGTTAAAAGTGACTGTACATCTATAGAGGGAATGCAATGCTACACACTCCCCAGATGCAATACAAGTTTCCAATACATGGCATCTTCACTTTAAAGTATCGTGCTAACTACGTATGGATGTTGACAACAGTCCAAAAATCCTGATGGCTGGCCAGTGCCTGAATGGAAGAAGGAAGCTTCACTTTCATTTCTCCTGGCCTGCCTTCCTCAGCATTGTCCTCATGCGAGCCCTACTTCAGCCTGAGCACCAATAAGCACATTTTACGATTGTTTGCTGGGTTCAAAACACTTGAAACATTTCAAAGCACCTGACATCCTTTCAAGTTAGCTGCTAAAAAAGTGAGTGCAAACAGAATGGGTTTCAGAGAAGCTCTGTCAATCAGCGCTCAATCTGTATGTTCTCCGAGACATTCCTTATCCTGGCTGATTTATTTCATATTAAAAGGGCTGTCAATCTGTATCACAAGAACAGGTTGGGAAAAAAAGTGTGAGTGATGTCTGTGACTTTTTTTTTGTTTATTTAAAATGATATTTCCCCCTCTCCTCCTTTTCCCCCTCATGTTCTCTCTTACCCACCCCCACCTTTTTTCTTCTTCACAGGTATGGTGTGAGTGCTGTATACCACATGCATTTAAATTAGAAATATATTTTGCAAAGCTGTGGCAGACCCTTTGTTATTATCCATCAGATATATCCCTTTTACCATCTGATGGCTTGGCAACAGGATCATCTCTCTTTCAGTTAAAATAAATGGGCCAGTAAAGTGGTGGAATATTCACTGTGCTGAAAAGACTTTACACTAGTTAATGTACACTGCACGTTGTGGGTTTCATTAGAGCAGAATACTAATGATGCACTGCATGTCTCCCCACGGTATCGCTTTATTGTACCAGCTGTATTATTGTTTTATATTAATATATTGATTATTGTTGTTTTCTCTTGTGCGTGTTTTGTCTCCTAACTTTTTTCTCCTGGCATTGCTTACCTATTACAGTTGGCAGGCTTTTTTCAGTGTCATATCTTTGGAATGAATGTTGGTATTTATATGATTTCTTTTTGTTTCCCCCCATGTCTCCAAACTAATTAATTTCCCTTGTTTGCTGCACAGATGTTGGGATATTTTTCAGTGAAACTTGATAAAGAATGACACTTTCACATCCAGATATAGAGGAAAAATGGATAAATATCTTGGCATTTCAGATTCTGAGGTGAGGAGGTATCTAAGCTCTCAACAGACTGACTTTTGGGGTGAGACTGAGGCTGAGAAAGATCTGGTTTGTGGATTTTTTCCACAGTTTATTGGACTGCTG
>NW_010176361.1:50546-53046 GCF_000695765.1 Mesitornis unicolor
CCAAAGAGCTTGTTTGCTGTACTGTGAGATAACCTCTGCACCTGGGCTGGGTGGCTGTTCTGTTCCTCTGAGGAAAGGGTAGATGAAAGCTGAGTTACCAGCAAGAATTTGTAATTTCACAATACTTGGAGTGCAAAGGCACTGTCACTTTGATCCGTGTCAATTCAGCAGCTAACGCCAAGGGACTTGGTCCAGCTCTGGAGCTTGTGGGCACTATGGCAATATAGATAACAAAGAAGAGTAATACCCTGGTAAACATGCAGTTATGCAGCTGTTTATATCCTGTGGCTGAAAACCAGCAAATTCTCCCAGTATTTTTTAAGGTGTCATTTTTCACCAAAAGCTTGCTGATGATGGTAAGTCTGTGAGTCACCTGAACACACAGCTGGCAGTGTCAGAGAGGAGAAAGTGGAGGTCTGGCAGCTAACCTGTTGCTGTAGGAACCCAAAATACCTTCCCAAAATATAATCTTGGCAGGCTGCTGGGCGGAAGCCCCTGTAAGCTTGGACCGATACACGAGGATATGGGGCTTTGAAGGCTGGTAGGCAAAGGAGCTCCAGGAAAAAAAATGGTTTAGAAGAAGATGTGGCAGCATGGCTGGCTGATTCATGTGGTGAACACTCAGCACATAGCCCTGCCCTCTCCAGGTGTGCGGGAGGTGGAGCCAGCTGTGGCCAGCAGCTGCTCTGTGAGCCTCACAGCTGCAAAGTGCCCTTGTTACTCCTCCCTGGCTTGCAGTGTGGGAAAGTTTTGGTTCCTCCTCCTGACAAAACAGTGCTGATCGACCCTCTGCTCCCCACAGCTGAGCTCTCTGCAAATGAGGGGCATAACTGGAGTGGTTTTTGTCCTGCTGCCCAGGAATGAAGGTGATCAGCATCAAGAGATTATCAATGTAGTAAAGGATAGGAAAAAGCTGTGTTTGAAGAGAAGATTCCAAATTGCTGTGTGAATCAGGTGACAGTGCTGGGTTTCGTGACCGTAGGGCAACAGCCTCCTGTTGCTGAGTTGGTGCCTGTGGTGCTTAGCATCTTTCCACCACAGTGAGCTTATGCTGGAAAATTAACATGCATTTGCAAGCCCCATTGTTAAGGTACAAGCAACATGTAGGCAATGTGTAACCACAGTAATCAGAAAACTTTGTAAACTCAACAGCAGTTAAGGAAGGAAGATGGAGGCTTTTCCCAATGTGAAATAACAATCAATGACTAATAACTTTTTCCTTGAAATAATAAAACAGAAGAAGACACAAAGACTACCTTGCACTGGACTGTAAAAGCACTGGAATAATCCATAGTGAGCCCCAGTGAAAAAGTGTTTCCATCCACTCCATGCATTTACAACTCTGGCAATTAAGACATAAGGAAAGGTCTTTTGAGCAAAGCCTGTTCTGTCACTAGAAATATTCCTGAGGGGTAATTCCTCTAGTCTCTTCAGTCCAAATTCGTGACCAGTGTTACCCACCAGCTCTCTCCATGGAGTAAGGCAGTATGACTTGCTGACTTCAATAGGGAGAAAACAATTTACAGTCCTTATGGGTATGATTGACCTTGATGGAACTTTCTTAAAATGTCAGCATCAGCATTACAAAGACTTTGCGAGTGTGATTATAATGGTAAAGCTCAGTAGTGGACAAACAGTTCATAGTGGCAAAGGAATTATTTTGCTGAGACAGTGAATTCAACTACTCTCTGTGGCAAAGAAACTGCTGGCAGAAAGACTTTTTTGTTGATATTTTTGTTTGTTTTTGTCTTTTACCAGTACAGTTACATAAGGTAGGGCTAAGATGTCAAGGTAGTGTAGCAACCTGTACTTTTCTTTTCCAAATTAGAGGTTAAGTAAGCCAAGAGAAAGTTACTGGGAGTCAGGAAATGCTGACTCTTGGAGAGGTAAGATGTTGTTAATCACCCAATGAGTGATATTCCTGTTTGTGTGAGTCAGTAACTCCTGAACTCAGAGCCTGGCACAAGTAAGTGGCTGGAGTTTCTGCCTCTCACAAGAACTGCAGTCCCCAGTGCCTTGCTTGGCTGTGCACCTCCTGGCCACCTTTTACTGCTGACCGTGAGTCTCTTCACACTCCCAACAGAGCTATACCATTGATACCACCTGTACCATTGCCTCCTTTTCCTTTGTTCTGGGCTCCTCTGTTTCAGTTGTAAGCTTTCTTGGGTGAAGCCTGTATCTTTCTCTTTCTTTGGGGACCATGATTTTGGTGAGCATCTCTCAGTGGTGTTTGTGCTGCTTCACATTATACACTAATACATACATCTTATTTGCGAGCATTAGTATCACAACTCAAATAGGCTCATAATATGTTCTAAATTTTCTTCAGATGAGGTTTTGCACTTGCATTTAATTGCTATCTCCTCTGGTTTCCAGGACATCAGTGGGCAAAACAACTCACACCAGCAAATTTGTGGTATCTGCCAAGCAGCTAATATGTCACCGTGTTGCCATTTGTGCCTGCTGTTGTATTTCTTTTTACAAAATTGTAGGCCTTTGG
>NW_010176361.1:55546-66771 GCF_000695765.1 Mesitornis unicolor
GGAGTAGGAGCAAAACTGCGAGCGGGACATCCAGTTGCAAACTTTCCCAACATCTGGGCTTGTTCAGCCTTTGATTCAGGGTCATAACAAATTAGGCCTGGATATTAGTTAAAAACAGGACCATTCAGCCTCTCCTTAGAGCAATGGGGCATTTCTGCACAGACCTGTAACTCCTTCCAGAATCAGCAAGATTTAGTCTTGGGACAAATTTCTGTGCAGTTGATACGTGAGGAAAAAGACACAACAGGAGCACACCCCAGTGGACAAAGCAGTGTCAGAATGGATGGAAAAGTTTCACCTTGTGTTCAGCTTGCACAAGCAGCTAAAACACTGGAACACCGCTTGGAAATATCTCAGGACTGTGAAGGAAATTCTGGGTTGCAGCTGTACTTGCAGGTGTATTAGATGGGGATTACCTCCTAGAATTCGACAACTTCTTCCACTGGCAGTGAACTTCTTGCTGCTCAGTTTATAAAGTATCCCATTAGAACTAGCACAAACATTTGAATTTAGCTTATTAATGGTTAAGTGCTTGACCATGAAAGAGTAATGAGCTGATTAATATGCCACCTGGACTGTCCCATGGTGAAAGCATTTCTAAGGAGCCAGGATGACAGCCAGCTGCAAAGTTCTTCACTCCATCTTGGCTTTGCTGAACATAGGCACTTTCAGTTATTGTTGATTATTTTACTGATATTTTACTTTTTCATGGTCCCATTCCAGAGGCTGTATTAGCTCTGGAGCAGGGAAACAGAGTGGGTGATCTAGCAGGTCTTTTCTAGCTGTGGTTTCTCTGATATAACACCATCAAAAACTAGCCATGATTGGGAAAAAAATCAAAATTTTTTGAATATCTACACTGTGTATTAGATCAATGCATGAGAAAGTGAACTGATGGGGCTATAGGGAACAACGCCTTGCTCCCAGGTTATTTACTCTTTTATATTGCTATTTAACTCAGGTCACAGAGGTGGATGACACTTCACAGACGAGTACAAAATGCTCACTCCCGCCTTAAGAAGCCTACAGTTTCACTCGTGTTAATTATTATTGCTGGAGCACATGGCTCTGCTCTTCACACATTTAAAGATTCATTAAGAATTAATTTTCAGAATGGTATAGCCCGAGAGAAACAGACAGATAGGTCAAGACAGCTTTACATGTGAAATGTCTATCATAAAAAAGAGTTTTAGAATTACTTCTCTCTCGCTGTATTTGTTCCTTCTGCGGGAGCTCCCTCAGAGCAAGTCTTGCTAAAGGCAGGAGAAATAAATTTTGTCAGGGAAGAGAAAGGGTTGAAAGGAAGGATCCGTGTTGCTATTAATACTTGCGTCTCAGCTGGAATAAAGTGTTCATACAAACGGTGTGTGCTGCTAGATAGCAGAATTTATAGTACTCCACCTGTATGGGATTTTCAATAGAAGGCACATTAAAAGGATTTAGAGTGGTGGAAGGAATCACTTCACTTGAAATACCATGACTGGGGCTTGTTGCTATAGCATCCACCTATTTTATTCTATTAAGGATTTTATACCATTGTTATTGTGACATTTTTGATGTCTTTATGCCACTTGATTTTGGTTTAGCCCTTTGCAGCATTTGCCTCCCTGTTGAAAGTAAAGGCTTGATCTCACGCTCCCTGGAATGAAGGGAAACCTGATTAACCCTGAGCCCCGTTGGATCCTAAAATGCAGTGATGAAACCTTCAACCCCTTAAAACTTTGTCTCACTGATGGTCAAGTTCTCAGAAAAATGGACACTTGTGACAAAGCTCATAGTATCTATAATGAAACTAGGATGTTGTGAAAAAATGTTGAGCTGAAATCATGTAGTGGATAAATACAAAGTCCAGTGCTCAGTATTTTAAAATATTTATAGAGACCTCTCAAAATTATGGGACAGATCAGTGGCATTGCTTCTCATTTTCCAAGCTTATCTTAGCCTCCCTTCATGCCTTTTTCTGACAATTTACATGTATCATGTGCTGATATCAGCCATTTTGAACAGTCAGAGATCTCACTGAGGTTTGCTTTTGCAATCCATTCGATAAGATGTCAATACAATACAGGTACCAGTGGGCACCAATTCACAAATGCATTTTCAAGGCAATATAGCAGCTGAGGAGCTGCTGTGATTGAACTGTGTGGAGCAGGTGGGTAACACCATTTTCCTGTACAAACCTGGAAAAATTACACCTGGAATCTTGCCTTTGCTGCCTTTTTATCAGAAGGAAGCAGACAACATGGAGGGAGTTCAGAGAGAGCAAATGATTAAAGGTCTGGAGGGAGAAGGGCTAGAGGGAAATTGTTGGGCATAAAAGCAAGGCATGAAAACTAAATATGTATCGTTTATGTAAGCAGTCTTTAAGGAGAAAGCATGATGATATAAAGTATAAATAACAGGGAGGGAGGGGAATTATTTGAGTTGGTAGAAGGGATTACAGCTTAAACAGAACAAGTGAAAGTGAGAAAAGGAAGATGTGCATGGCCTTATGAGGGAAATTTTCCAGAGTGAGAGCTACAGGACCATGGAGCAGTACTCTAAATGAATTGGTGGAAGCTCCATCTCTGGAGACATTTAAATCTGGACTGTACAGAGCATTAGAAAATATAAAAATACACTGTAGGGAACAATCCTGCACTGTCAGGGGATGGACTAGATGACTTAATGCATCTTTTCCATTTCTAATTTCAATGATTCTATGGCTCATTAATTGCATATCATACAAATGCAGTAAAATTTGATGGAAATTAAAAAAAAAAGAGCCTACATTGTGGGAAGGTTGCCAGACTGAGCATAGACATATTCCTTAAAACATAGGAGACAAGTACACCTCTCCTTAGGGTTGCTATTATTATTATTATTATTAAAGTTATTCTATTCACGTTTTCTTTAGGATATTTGTGCTGTATGTAGCCAAGTGCAGGATAGGTGATACTTTCCCTGTGAGCACATCTCATGAATTGGTGCTTTGCATTGTTTCCTCAGGAACATAAAAATGCAGAGTTTCCCACACCGGGATATACCGGGGTGAAGTCAAGCAGTAATCTCCCTTTGCAGAACTGGTATTATATAGGGCTCAATCTCTGTTTCTGTTGAAACACACAACAGGACCTTGTATGATTTCGGTTGTCTGGGACCTAAACACTGTATTGCCAGCAGTCCCTGAATCCAGAGCCTGGTAGAAAATTCAGTAGCAGTTTATCAGTGAAAGGACACCACCATTTTGAGGAGGTCCAGGATTTGCTGAAGGTCTCTAAATAGATGCTGGTTCTTGATCCTATGCATTGGCTGTTCAAATTGAGTCATTATGCAGCCCAAGGCAACTTTTTTCTCCTCCTAAGCACATCTCACACTTTGAGTGGGAGACCTGTGTAACAGGCTGCTGTTTCTTCAACCTTTCCCACAGAATGAGCTACAACCCATATTTTTATGCAGGTCATTGCAGTGGCCTCCTGCCTCAGACCAGGCACAGCTGAGCAGCAGAGCACTGCAGTCTTCCACTCGGCGGTGGCTGGCATGATGATGATCTTGGAGCAGAGAAGAAACCACAGCACTGCTCCTCAGCTGGGGACGTACCACACCTCTTGACATGTGGTACACCATGACATTGGCTTAAAAGAGGGAAAAATGATACTTGAAAAGTCTCTGCTCCATTAGGGGCTTTGGGAACACAAGACTGGCCAGGTTTCACCTCAGCTGAAGCATTCAGTGCTCAAATTCTGCACTGGTGAACCCACGCTAGGCAGCTCACATGTTGGGCTTTTTTTGCCTCCTTGTCTGGAATTGTATAATAATGTTTAAAAAGCAGCACAGTTGGGTGCAGCTGGCCAGTAATTCAGCTTTATGGTAGCTTAGCAGAAAATTGAGTGAGACAGGGAACCAGGGTGTACTAGCACATATACATAATATATTTCATTTCACTAGCTGCTCGCTAAACACAAACCACATCTTTTTCTTCCTGTCTAAACATGCTGCTATGGAAAGTTAAGTCCTGTTCTCTTAATTTCTAACCCTAGTCTGTTAACTCAGACTCTGTCCTGAACTGTCTCCTTGACCATATAAACTGCAAAACATCGAGTAAATCAATTTATGTTTCCATTTGAACGTCCTGTTACAGATGTTCATTTGTTTTTAAGAGCTGTACAAACTTCTTTAATAGGTTAACAGTGAGGCCTCTTTTTCTCCAAAGAGCTCTATAATAATTAGCTGATTCTGAGCCTCAGTGAAAGGCTGTGTCCTGTGAGTAGCACACCATGAGAGTGGCATTTTCCCCTAACCTCCCATGATATTTTTGGCATTGAGCAATTCACATGGTAATAATAACTTCTTGTATAGGAAGTGACTTGATTTCATTTAAAAAGAAATAAGGGGCAGGAACAAAACAAGGTGGCCAGGCTGGGGAGATGCCAGAGCTGCTTATACAGCACAAGCAAGGACCTCAGCACTGGAGATTTGGTTGGACTCTACCTGGGGCACTGAGGACGCTCAAAGTTGAACTTGTATCTCCTGACTAATTATGTCATGTGGCTTTACCATGTCATGGCTTTACCACTAGACTTTGGTGACTGGCATGTTTTATTAATGAACCATGGCACAACAGGACCACCACAATGATGGTGAAAATGATGCTTCCATATCACAGCTCTTTGGAAGGATCTTTACTGTTCCACATATATTTTCCTTCACGACAGAGTTCATGCAAATTTCTTACCCTTGCAAAGGCAAAATTCTTTTTTTCACCCTTGTTCTGCTCTCTGCAATAGAGTTACAAGCATGATTGCTCTAAACCTGCTTTGGGTGGTCTCTTCCAGAGCTCCCGTTCCTCACCCTCCTTGGCTTCTTTAGATCCCAGCTGCAAGACCATGAGGAAGACCTCCTCTGTAGCTATTCTGCCATAAGAAAAATAAAGGAAGAAGAGTGTGACCTGTACTCACAGCCTGTGAAGCAACACCAGCATCTGAGAAAGAGTCTTAAAAAAGTAATAACATTAATGCAGATGTAGAACTGTCATATTTAATTTACAATGAGCAGACAATTCCAGGCAATCACTCCCACAGCTATCATAACTCAGACACATTGCATATATGTGTGTGTGTGCGCGCACGCACTGCATTTATGTGTGTGTGTGTATTGCATATAGATATACAGAAAACTCATTATCGTGTACAGTAATGGTAAATATTTCTTGGGCATCATTCCTTAAGTCTTAGTCCTCTGTGAAGCCACTGAGGGAAGTTTTACCTAAGCAGAAAATGACAAGGGCAGCAAGGTTTGGCTCCATGTTAACCAGTTAGCTTCATCTCACTGTGCTATTTTTTTGGTGGTGACAGTTAAGAGTAAGGGTTCACCCCCTCTTCTCCTGTTGGGGAAGGACCCCTTTGCCACAGGAGGCAGTCAGAGCAACGCTTGGGTGAGCTGCGGGTTTTCTGTCTCAATTTAGAGAGAGAGGGACAGTAAGGATGGATGGAGGAAAGGCAGAGCACTGGCTCTGCCTCCTCTGCACAGCCCAAAGCTGAGAAAAGCGAGAGCCTGGTGTGAGCTGCCTTACAGATTTGCACGCCTGCAATGCCCATGGGCATGGTCTACCAGGAGTGTGGCCATCTATTTTTGCTGTGTAAAACCAGATTAGCTCCTTGCAGCTCATTAAAAAATTATTTTAAAAATCAAAGGAGATGACTTGATGCCACTTCGTTGCCTTAGGCTGCTCATCTGAAATTATGCTCACTTGACGTGATGTATCTGTTTGCCTGTGAAGCCAGACTCAGTGCTGATTCCTCAAATCTGAGCTGATTCAGCTCTCTTTGCTCACCTACGGTCTCACTCCAGCAAGAGATGCCTAAGAATTAATAAACCACTGCATGTGAATAAAGGTGGGGGAATTGGGTTTTTGCTGAGCACCGGCACGTTTCAGATTCATCTAGCCCATGGACAGCATTGCTCATGCTGAGTTTATCTAGCCCAGAAAGAGTCTTCTGCTTTTCTGACTCCTTTCTTGTCAAATGGAAACCAATCAATTCTCAGAGGGTGTTGAACTGAAACGAAAAAGCTGGTTTAAAATGTATCTTGCTGGAAATTGGCAAGCCTATCTACCTGCTCCACATCAGTGCCTTTCTGCTCAAGTACTGTCTTTACTTGGCAGCAACACAAGATGGAATAAAAACAAGTAGTTCTTCCCAAATTCCTGCCTGCTTAAATTTACATACAAGATTAAATGATTTTTTGTCTTGTTATTATACCCCATGGGTTCCTGCAGTACAGGTTGTTTTATGCATAAATCATTTATAGCTGACACATTGCCTATAATTTTCTCCAGAAACGGGTAATTTCTTAGTGCAGTAAATTCACTATAATTTATAGTAGAAAACACCTTGGAGTTACCGAGCTAACATTTCTCACTTGTGGTCCTAAGCTGTCAGGCGTCGCTGTGCCGCTGCCTGCTACCAAGCAGTTGCTGTGCTTCTCCCTCCAGCAGTGCCTATGTATCAGTTATAGGCAAAATTAGGCAGGGAGCTAACAGAAGACGGCAACAACTTGTTTGCAAAGTGTTGTGGAACCAGCCAGGCTGAAAGATGCTTCCTTTTGCTTTTATTTTGGCATTTTATTCAGTCGTGGGCCTGAAGAGACTTAGTCAGCCCACAGCAGTTAACCTTTTCTATTTGTTGCCATTTAACTCATTAAAAAAAAAAAGTAAGTTTCTTGTGTGACATGGAAGAAGTTTTTCTGAGGAGATTAATAACTTTCTCAGCCACATATGGTCAAGCCCTGCTTGCTTCCAGCCATATTTCAGAACGCTCTGGGGCTTTTTTTGGTGGTAGCTTGTCAAAAAAGCCACACATTACCTGATTTATCTAAGAGCCATTCATGCCAAGCCTGGAGCTGCTCAGCCGTGCTTTGCTTGTATCATTTGTCCAGTGAGATGATAAGCTGAAAGCTCTTGCCTTGTAATGCTGGGTTTAATGTGCACGTGTGCTGTGCAGCCTTTGTCCTCCTCTGCAGCACATGAAGCTGAGGGTGGGCGTGTGGCTGTTGCACTACTTTAAAAGTTGCTTGTACAAGGACAGCTGCTCCCCTTGGCAAAGAGTGATCGTGCTCCTTTATATACTTTGCAAGTGCGAAAAGGAGTTACTGTGTGAATTTGCAGCTCATCCGCTGTTCATAGATAAACATCCTTCTGTGGGTCTGTAGCCCTCCTTGGTGAAAACCTGGTCTGCTATGTGTAACACAGCTGAATCCCATGGAGCAGCTACTGCAGGGTAAAACCCTTCACTTGCTTCCCTCCTCATGACATTTTAATCTGTTTTATCCAAAATCAGCTGTAGGTTATGGAGGCAACCATCAAGAACATCTTGTCTCCCCTCTGCTCAGCCTTTGGGGGGCATTGTCTCAACCCCTTGTTTTCCCTTGGACACCCTCAGAGCAGCACAGGGTGGTGGGGCCAGTGGATGTCCCATGGGGCTGGCCTGTCACAGTGGGACTTGTTTAGTCTAGAAAGGAGATGGCCAGGAAGAGATAGGATCACTCTCTATGAATACATTAGGGGTAAACAACAGAAAGAGAGAATAGATTTTAAAAATATATTTAAATTTTCAGTTTTAGGACAATGTTGGCACAAGAACAAATGGTTATAAACTGGCTGCAAATAAATTTAGGTTGGAAATTAGAAGAAAGTCCTAATCAGCAGAGCAGGGAGGTCCTGGAACAGCTTTCAGATTGAAGCAGCAGTGGACAAAACCAAACTGCTGTCAAGACGGTGGTGGATAACTACATGAAAGATTTTATATGTTATGCTTGTGTTAAGAAAGACACTGGCTGGAAAGCACGGGAGGTCCCTGCCTGTCCTGCTTGCTCTGCAATGTCTCTCAGTGCCTCCTTAATCTCCCCACGGAGGGACTCTCCTAAATAATTTCTTCTCTGAGAGTCCAGAGACATCAGCCTCTTCAATCCAAGGGCAAGGCATTGATCAGGGAAGGCCCATCCTCTTCCTCATGCTCCCTGAGCTGAGGTCAACTCAAATAAAATAGGAGACTGTAGGTGTGGAGAAGGTACCAAGACCTAGGTTTTAAGAAATTGTTCTTCAGAGAAACTTTTAAGATTCTGTCAATCCCTACTTGTTATTGTCAATGTCAACGGCCCAAGTTTTCATCACTTATTTATTGCTAAATCAGAACTATTTACTTTTGGAAATGCAGACCCAGGTTTGAAATACCTACAGGCTCTTGCAGAAAAAAGCAGCATATGTAAGCCATTTGTGAGCTTTTTTTTCATTAGTAGGGATTTTCTTCACATGCAGAAATAATATTAGGAAAATAGACTTCTTTTTAAAGATGACGGTTATGTTTTCATCAGTTTTTCAGCTCTATTTAAGTAGAGTGTATTGACACAGAAAATAAGTATAAAAAGGCATGAGAAAAGGCAGGGAAAATCCAAAGAAAAGGTCACAAACTTAGTAGTAAAATTCCCTAGGTCACAAATCACAGTATTTTAATCAATACAAGTTCTAGTTTGCAATTGGGACTGTTCAGAGAAATTGAATTGCCTTTAACTGAATATTTAATAGTGACTAAAATTGCTGCCCCAGTGCAATTAGTTTAGCAGGACAGGCAAGTCTCACATCTGCCTTTACAGAGCTGCACAGACTTGAAAAGCAGAAATAAAAAGTCAAGTGAGGTTTATACTTGCAAATGCATTCAGTGGGCATAGCAAAATGCCTTCCTGTAGATAAATGTATAAACACAGAACAACAACAACAACAAAAGAGTCATTTCTCACGATGGCTTTCTCTGAGAAATTATAGACAAAATCTCTTCTTGGCTGGCCATACTTGACAGTATTTGGTAAAACTTTTAAACCTCGGCAAGACTCTGACGTTGCTTGTCCCATTCCCAAAATCCAGGGCAGGAGAGTGTCTGTGGCCCTCATTGCCATCACCAGCAACAAATCACTGGAGACCTTGTTGTCTCAGCCTCCCATGCAGCTCTGGTGTTTGACTTGGCAGCTCTTGATGTTCCTAGTGTGATTCGACTGTTTACCATCATGTCCACCGCATGCAAACCCTTCAAAATGTCAAACGTCACAGATTAAAATAAAATACTGTGATCACAGGGTATGTGACTCCCAAGGCAGCCGTGACAAAAATGCATCCTCAATCACATACACTTTTGCCACTTCAAAGGAAATGCCATTTAATGAAAGGCTAACCCTTCATCAGGCCTTTTCAGATCAGGCATTTTTCTCAGGTCTGCTGCTGGAACTTATTTAAAGAAAACTTTCTCCCCTCGCCAGTCTGGAAAATGTTTTACATTCCACTGCTAAAACTCAGATCACCACATACTCTCCAGTCCTCGCTAGGGCCCTGCAATAAATGTCACAAGGAAAAGTATAAGGAGGGTGAGTCTTTGACTGGGGCTCTTTCGGGCGCAAGTTTAATTTTTAGTTGTTTACTGTAGTTTATATAAATTAAACTCTGAACATCCTTTTCGTCCTCTGTTCCTTTCAACAGATTTCATGCCAAAACCTTTTCAGGTATGCAGGCGTAAATCTGGAGAAATTCCTCCGAGTTGACTGAACCTCCACAGACTTACACTTCTAAATAAGAGCAGTGTACTGCCAATGTGGTTACAAGGCTGGCATGAGCCGAGACTTTATTTTTTCCTTCAAATGTTGCAAAACTGTGGTCTCAACACAGTTTGTACTGGACAATTTCCATCCTCCAAGAATCTGACAAGTAAAGCGCATTTATGAAAAGTGTGACAGAGATTTCCAGAAAATAAGGGATGTAGCTTTAGGCTGCTGATCTGCTTTTTGGTGCTGCCATGGGAGCCGATTCCAACACAGCTGACTCCCAGACTGCTTATTTGAAAAACCCTATCCTAACAGGAGACATTTCAGATGTGTCTGCATTACTTTGGAGACATAATTCAAGCACATGTAAATTCCCATCTTACACATCGTTCCTAGAACTTGATTTCAGGTTCCTATCGCTGAAAATCATCCACTTTGGAAGGATATATTTATGTTCTGATGGTGCATATGTCATTTGAGACATCTAGGATACCTGTAAAAATTGATAGCATAACAGTGGCTACCATTCTGAAGTACCAATGCGTGGAGATCTTTTTCCACATCCCAGTCTTTCACAGAACCTGCCATCAAAATCCCAACAGAGAGACAAAGACACAGTGGTTTTGATGGTGACTTAGTGAGGATGACACCAGATCTTTAATTGGCACACACATCTGGCTTGTGGGCTTTTGAACTCCTTTGTCATCTAAGCATGTCCAAGGAAACATATCTGTCTTTGGCTTTGCAGATCACTCTTTCAAGCTCTCTGATACCTGATGTGTGGCCCATTGCCTTGCTTCTTCACACCCCTAAACCAACCAGATTTATTATTACATTACATTCATTCTTGGTGCTGCGTAGGAGGAATATGTGATATGATAGATTAATCTAAATTTAGGAAGTTTAAGACAGTGTCAGTAATATAACTTAAAGTATTCCACTTTCTGATGCTAAAAAGCTTTGTACATCAGTGTCAGAGAGGAGTATCTCACTCTAATGGAATTTTTGGTCAGTTTTGATTTGTTTGGGTTTTTTCCAGTTCCCAGTGCTTCTTGCTGAAAACTTCTCAGTCATGACAAAAGGTTTTTGAACTGGCAAATGTGTGCTTGGGCATTAGCAGAGACAACTTGAGAGAGTCTGATGGCATCTACTGGAATTTCTAGTATGGTAAATAGGGGAAATATTAATCATTTCCTTTTTAAACACCAACAATATGTTCTGTGCTCTGCTGTACAGAATCCAAAGTACAGACAGTGCTTGTAGTGAAGAACCTGCATGTCCAAACAAGATGTTCACAGGCCAGACAGATTGCACTGAGTAACCCAGTAGTACAAAAGCTTTTATACTGGTACATATTAAATGATTATGTGTGAATTGTCAAGCTTTATAGCTAACTGATTTTAAAAGGAACATGCTAACATGCTGCTATGACAAGTATTATTGCTTTATGTACAGTCACCAGATGTACAGAACTATTCATCTTTTTCAGACATTGTTGTAATTTTGTTCAAAAACTAAAAAAACTGTCACAGAGTCCCCAAAAAGGCAAAGGTGAGCATTTGATGAGGTCATTAATGTTGCCCTGCTGTCGGCATTACCTTCACTGTGTTGCCTTCTGCTTTTTATTTAGAGGTCTTATGGAGCACGTGGAGGATTCCTGC
>NW_010176361.1:66802-139885 GCF_000695765.1 Mesitornis unicolor
CTGAATTCTAGAAAGAAGGAGAGAAAGAGATAATCTGCTGGGTTTTGGCTGTGGCAACCAGTCCAAAGCATTGATATGCAGCTGGACCTTCTGCCCATTCAATTTTCTTTCTGCACAGCTGAATACCAATTATTTAGTTGAGCACGCCTTCCCCTGCTACCTGGTTTGCATGCCCTTGGGATGAAAATGATATCTCATTAATAAGGTAATGTGTCAAACTAGCTTGGCAAAATTGGGCAATTGGGCACTTTTAAAGGGTATTAAAACTTTTTCTCCATGGTTAGATCAGGGACCTAGTGCACATTTGTTCGCCTGACCAAATCCAACAGATCACATCAATCATCAAGCTCTCAACTGATTTCCTGTGTGCAATACCAGTCAGTAGGCAGAATGACCACATACAGCAGTCTTTTACGGTGTAAGGCCCCCGGGATAAACATTTCCTGTGAAGAAATGTTTTTCTGCTTTGTGGAATCCTATTGTCTTAGTTCTTTCCTAGGAAATCTGTCAAGAGTAGAGTACGAAGACCAAGGACAGAAAGGGAGCTCAAAGACCAAGAAATACATGTTGGAAAAGGGCATGTTTTAATCAGATAGCACTGGGTTAGAGGGCAAGTCATGAAACAGCAAAGTTAGTATCTAATTCTATGCTACAAAATGTATCTCAGGTGCTGACATCCAGACCTGGTTTAGATTGAAAAGTTTCCTCTGAAATCCATACTTGTTTGTTGCTTTTCACACTGTATTGGTTAAAAATCATGAAGCAATGGTTCCTCAAGAGGCAAATGACTCACTCTCAATGAACAGCTGGCAAGTTTGCTAGTGGATCAAGAAGCAGGAGAAAATGCAGATGTGTATTTCCTGTTGAGAGAGATTTGCTTTAATATGGTTGGAGAATACGCAGGATACCAGTAAAATTGATGCTGGCATTGCCCAAAAGGTTGGAAAACAGAAGGAGCAACGATAAGTAGAACAGAAGGGGAAAAAGTAACAAGATTAATTTTACATCCAATGTGGGGCTTCTTGTCGCTCTTTTTTAGTGTAAGTCCAGATAGTTTGAGAAGAACTGTGGAGCAAGACAAACCTTTTCTTCAAAGACCTAATTGTTAACCAAGGCCTACTGAAATACTGAAAACTCCACACCCTTTTAACAACTGGGTAAGTTTAGACACAGTGGATTAGATTTTGAAATGGATTTTTTCTCATGAAGAGTTTAAGTGCAAAGGAAATTTTCAAAGATGCCGAGACAGATCAAACATCTATTTCTAATAAGAAGTCAGCATCTCAGTCACTTGCTAACATGCTGGTAATGTATCTTGCTTGTAGAATTTTTCACAAAGTCTTAAAAGTATTTAAATGGCTTTTTGGACAACTGTTGGTAAGGCAGAGTCAAGAGAGAGAAAGTGAACTGCAATGAACCCCAAGAATTCAACCATGCACAGCTGAAGAGCCAGTCAGGAGGAAGCCATAGACCAGGTGTGGATGCAGGGCTTGAGGACAGGATGTGTTTGTAATTACAGAAGGATCTCAAGGCCTCTTTGTGAAGTCAGAACAATGAGGGTGATATCAGGTGATTTAAAAGAAGGGCCATGGAGAAGACATGATTTCTGCCTCTTGGCATTCTTGCTGCAATGAAAATTTTAAGAAAAAATACTGCTGAATCCTATGGCTTTCTCATCAACATTGGAATTCATTTGTATTTCCCAGAGCGAGGGGTGGGGAATGAGGGAAACGAGGAAAGAGATTATCATTACATTACCTATTATTGAGCCTGTAGCTAGGAAAAAGTCCATTACTGACCTCACTTTCTCTTATGAAGGCATACTTTTATTTTCCAGCTTGTGGCAGCTCTCTACGCATTTGCCCATAGGCACAAGCAAGAGGAATATCATGTGAATGTGGGAAGTAAGTAAGAAGCTTGAACAAAATATACCATGTTCTAGTTATTTTTCCCCAAATCTATGTTATCTTGGAATAGAAATCTTAAGGATTTAGTTCAACTAACAGCACAGAGAACTAGTAAGAGAAGCCCTTATCTTTCACCTATGTGAGAGTAATAGAAGGGGACTTTTGCACAAAGCAAAATGAGTTTGTTCATCTCTGTTCAGCCTCAGTTGAATTCCAATTCATGTCACATAGCCACCAAACATATCTCAGCAGTATTTGGAATTGCTGTGGGTCTTTGTTTCAGAGATGCCCAAGACTGTGCTTACACACATATGGAGTGGATCAGTTTGACCTGCACAACATGGTGCTGTCCATGAAGGGAAATGTGAAACCAGCCCAATAGAGACTTTTAGAGCAGAGTAAGAACCCCTTGCCATAGAGCTCAGGAGTGTATGTTGTGCTGCAGCAACCAGGTACCCCAGCTGAACTCACAATGGTGTCTCTGTGGGGTGCCTATGGTAGGGTGAGGAATAGGCCTTCTGAAGGTGTATGACACACTCCCTGCCTTCATCTGCAAGTGATGGGTTGTGAAGGAATACTGGGGCTCCCTGAGGGCTTCACAGCCAGAAGCCTGTGTGAGATTGGGCAGGTCATCCCAATGGTGAATGGGATGATCCAACCCTTCTGCTTTTTTTGACTTCTGGACTAGAGTATTATGTCTTTCCATGGAAAAAGCTGAAAAACTCATTCCTCACAGCACATGTATACTGTATATGTTCTGTGAATGTGTGCTCACTCTGTGGTTTGTTTAGAAATATCTGCAATTAATTCTGGAAGTGGATAAATGCTTTCTCTTTCACTTAAAAGATGGTCATATCTGTGCCCAGTATCTATTTCTTGGGTCTTCCACATAAAATAAAGACTTTACTTGCAAAACTAAAAACCAGGAGCATCTAGGTTAAATATTACAGATTTTCTGCTGGCTTCAGCAGAGCAGCTTCTTTAGATGAACACAACAGCACTTCAAAAAACACCTCTATTCCAACTTCACTGCTGGCTTCCCCGTCCAGTTAATTAATCTCTGAGGATTGGAGATTAAACGAGTTTGGAAAGTGAGCAGAATTTGGTTCTCAGAGAGTTGCATACATTTGCCATTTGTGGTTAGGAATAGAACCCAGAGACTGTTTATTCCATGGTAGGAAAAACAGTTTTTACTTTTCTTAAACACAGCTAGCTAGTTTATGACTCCTGGCAGGAGTACAGTAACTTTGAGCAACTAGTTTGTTTGTTCCAGCTAATTTATAGAGGGTGGTATTCATTTTCCTTTTCCCTTAAAGGGGTTCTGTTGTGTAATTTAGGCCCCCAGTGAGACATTGCTTAGACCTGATAGAAATCAGGCATACAGTGTTCTCCAGAATCCAAATAGCCAGACAAGGGTGTGCTAAATCCGTCACCCTGCCGACAAAACATTAAATGCAGCAGCTACTGCTATGTCCTGTAATTCTTCAGGTCTCCAGTGCAAAAGGCCCTTTTTCAGACAACAGAAGGGAAGGGGGGTGAGTTAATTAGCAATCTCATTCCAAGGAATGGGCTGACATCGTTAAAGCAAGCTCAGAGTAAATTAAGGCAATATAGCCATGCGGGTGTCTTGACCAGGCAAGGAAAAGAAAGGTGAAACACCACCATATTAAACACAGCCATTTAAGACTGAAACCAAAGCTCTTAAGAGCAGCTACAGTGGTTTGCTCTCAGTTTTTATTCACACCACGAACCCACCATGTGCTTTTTAAGAATCCCCTTTCCGTTTGAATTCTCTGAAGCACATGGGTGTGAGCAGCAGATGCTGGAAGTTTGGGAAAGCTCCTACAGGCTGCCAGGGGTGCCTGGCTCAGCGGGATAGAGGCAAAAGTGGAGGCAGTTTGAGCCCAGAATGCTTTGCAGAGCTTTCCTTTCCATCCCTTCTGCTTCTGCCCCATCAATTGACTTCAAACAGCACTGAAGACAGTCACCAGCTTCTTTCCTGTTTACTTCAGCTGCCCCAGGATTAGGACACCCTTTAAAGGAGTACTCTGAAGGCTTGAGTGTGGGTTAGCATCCCAGAGAAGGCTAGGAGTCTTTCCTGTGTCTAGTAACTGAATGCATTAAGAGCCCTACCGTGGTCTCTAGCAAAGTCTGTTTGGCAGCATGGGCAGAATGGTCTGAAAATGGCCTTATTAATCCATGGGCAACCCCAGGGAGAGGCTTAGTGGTGATTCAAACCTGAAATATTTTATAAAACTTATCACTGTCAGATTATGTTTGAGATGAACAAGCCAGTGCATTATTTTATCCAGTCTTTCTCTAATTTTGGTAGACAATCTTTTGTGCTGCTATGGAATGTGGAGGCTGCTGTGGAAAGTGGGGACTAGCTGTGATGAGGCAGAGTTCATTCCCAGTGCACGGTGCTGGGAAATAAACAAGTAGAGTAATAGAATAAAATCAGAGTAAATGCAATTGATAGAATTTCTAAATTACAGTTACTCCCTCATGTGAAAGGAATCCATCCTTGTGTGCCTAAACACAGTCTTATCATAGATGCTATCTCACACTGGCACTTTGAGCAACCGTGTATTTCCTATGTGTGAGTTATTAAAACTTAAGTCTGCCTGAATCTTGCAATAAAGCTTTGCTGAATATTAAGTCAGATGAGGATCCCAAAGCCAAGCAGAACTACTCAGAGGAAGGGCCTTTGCATAAATTCTTATCCTAGTTTTGCACTTTTCCCTGATTTACACGTTAAAAACAGATTGTTGCCTACTGATTTGCCTACTATAATCACACAGAAGTGTGGGTTTCACTGCTAGTATAGTTATTTTTAAAGCTTAGATTGGAAATTTATTTCTGTACTATACTTGAGAGACAAAAAAGCCATAAAGAGGAATAAAGACCTTTATAATGTTTGATAAAGCTTCACAGAAAGACACAAAGGAACAAGCGTTTCACAAAGGTAGGTAAGAGTAGAGGAAAGGAGGAATCTCCTAGAAGAGCCTTTTCTCTGAGGAATTTGCTTTGGCTCCTTTGTAAGAGCTGGGATTAGTCTTTGTCAAGCTTCTGGACCCATTTATTTTCCCAAGCATTTAGGGAGAGGCTGCTTTGAAGGCTAAGGAGATAATTGCAGGATGAAAGGGACTGCTAGTTTGAAGGAGCCCATTTGATGAGTGTATCTTTTTATTGAGGATTTATTTTGTCCTCTGATAGTGTGTGTGTTTTAAGTGCTGTACATAGTACCCACAGCAATGGAGAGGCATTTAAAACAATTACATTTGAATTAATTAATATAATGAATGACTGATAGGAAGATCAAATAGTTATCATTATCTTTCAGTGATAAATGGAGGGTGGAGGGGAAGCAAAGAAGAAGTGCTGGCGTAGCTGGCTCCAGCCTAACACATGTTTATTTAAGTGACTCTATACAAACATAACCCTGTATGTCAGTTAAATCAGCAACATGTCAGTCGGCACTTCTGGTTACAGACTATTTCAGAGTCATTCATCATTCAACGCTATAAAAGCCATTTACCCTCAGCCCACCAACCAATCAAACCAACTAGAAAATGGAGCAGGAAAGAAGCACTAACAATTGTCCTTAGTTTCCTTTTAACTTTTGCTGCAACAATGCAATACATCCTGTGTGGTGGGATAGTGGAGAGGTTTTGCTGAACTAAACAGAGCTTCCTTTACCGGATCATTAAAAGCGGGGAAAGGGAGGGGAAAAAGAGAGAAAGGAGCAAAAAATGAGAGGACAGAAAGTTAACCCTTCCTATACCAGTTTTT
Source organism: Mesitornis unicolor (assembly GCF_000695765.1). Taxonomy (NCBI): domain Eukaryota; kingdom Metazoa; phylum Chordata; class Aves; order Mesitornithiformes; family Mesitornithidae; genus Mesitornis; species Mesitornis unicolor. Next base: position 72,502 of record NW_010176361.1, read on the forward strand.
TCTTTCACAGGCAACATTTGCAAATTGCCTTAATCTTTCACTCCCATTAATACGATTCCTAATTATTTTGTACCACCTATAGAGGCAATGCAAGGTGCCAATACAGGGGACAAGATCTGATGTAAGTCGTCATAGCCAGAAGCTGCTCTTTTGCCCTTAAATTCAACATGAACCTTCCACAGTTGGGCTGCTGAAAGAGGGAGTAGCCACCCAGTGCTATTAGGGCTTGATGAGAGATTGCTGCATCTTCACAAATGCCACCCTCAGAGCTGTTCCTTCGTGCTCTGTGTTCCCCTGTGGCTTTCTCCAGGTAAATAATTTGAATTCCAGGTGCCATGGCCAGGAAGTGTAGCACCCTGCAGAACACGAGCTGTCAGAAAATTGCAATTCCAAGGAGAGAATGTAGTGGTGGGAAGGTCTTTGCAGTCTTGAGTGGTCCCTCCTCTAATTTGATAACTAACTCCTGCTACTTTCTTCCCATTTGTGCTGATATATAGCTTGATCCTCCAAACCTTTACTCTCATGAGTGATCCCATTAAGATAAATGAGACCTTTCTCGTGGGACTGAGAGTGGGCAGGTATCTGAATAAAACGATCAGCAAAATCAATCAGTTCTCCCTTGTCTCCCTAGTAAAAGTCCCTCTATTATAAGTACACTAGCATGCAAAAAATGGGAGTATTATTGGGTAATAATGTGTAAAATGCCCATATCCAGTTGCTTTTTGACTGTTTAACTATGGTATTTTTCTAGTTCTGTCTGTGCTTTGCCTGATAAAAAATCCTCCCCTCATGTTTAGTATTAGTTAACTATTTCTTAATGGACCCCTTCATTTACGAATAAAACTCAACAGCAATTACAGCCCCAGTGGAGACCAGTACACTACCCATCTGCTCCGTCACTCGCTCTCGGCGTTGGCATTCTGCACAAGTCCCAGCCCCTCTCATCGTAACAAGCCAGGATCAATTTTCCAGTGGCAGCTTGGAAATAATAGTACAAAATGTATATTAATACAGAAATATATTGTGAAACTGTCCTTAAACAAACAAATGAGCCACTTTAAAATATTACTGCTATAAATGACCATGACAGTAGCACAGCACATATAATAAAAAATAACTACTGAAGAGAAGCTGCTGAATTACTATAGTAATAAACCAGATGTGATTATTATCATTTAACACAGTCATTGAATACCATGAATCCCTGAAGCCATTAAAATATTTATGATTAAACATTTGCTATTCCTTATAACAGAACATATAGTCGGGTACTAAAAAACTGTTAAAGTATTATTTTGGCTAATACATACTAGTGCCATGATAAAGGTCAGCTACCACTGTCTAAGCTTTCTGGAAAGAGCACCTAACAGCTGTCCTTTTTCTTTCTTTTTTTTTTTTTAATTATTTTAATAACCTCTATAAGGGTAGATACCTCTATAGCACAGTGTTATGTTCAATAGAGCAATATAGATGTAAGCCCACATGCATCTATATAAAGTAACAAACACAGATGTCTGGTTTTATTTGTGAAGGAATGGATGCTTTCTGTCTTCAAGGAATTGTAACAAATTATTTAATGCTCTTAGTAAAAATATACTTGAGACTAAGTAATAAGCCTGTGCAAAAATAAAATCTAATTACTTCCAGGAATTTTAGCATGCAGGCACTGAACACGTTTTATCCTGTGGGCACTGAATTTTTTTTCACCATTGCGAGTGCCTCCCTGCCTGTCTCTTCATGGTCTGCAGCAGCCTGGTTGCCTATGGTTGAAACAACCTCTGCTGCGGTGACCTGCAGATGAGAGTTGCCTGCAACTGATGTGAAGTGTGAGTAAGAATGGCTGGTGGTGTGCTGTGCAGGTGTCTTTTCCTCTTGGGGTGTGTGACCTGGGGGTGTAAGGGCACATTAATTTGTGAGTGGGGTGAGGGAAGGCACTGCAGTCTCCCTAGCCCATGATGGGAACGATTCCATGGTTAAATGGGCATTACTACGCTCTGCAAGTGCATTTTGCTGCCAGCTGATGAGGATCCTCCTGTAGCTCTGGCACTCTCTGTTTTTCAGACACAGGGTCCCATGGGCTTTACCAACTGCACTGTCACTGTGACATTGCTCTTTGCTACATGTGGGTCTCCTATAATAAATAAGATGCCTCTCTCATAGTTGCCTCCTAAGATACTAGTCTCCTTTGGTAAATTAGTCTACTCCGGGAAGCACCCATCTCTCCCTACTGACTCCAGGAGAAGCCTGGATGAGTATAATTGAGGTGCCCAACTGTTAGAAAGCTGGTGTTGAGTAAGATGAAGCCCATCTTCAAGTAATGTGTAACACAAAGCCCTGCTTGCTTGTCGCCTAACTGTGAAGACACTTAACTTCATCCCTGCCCCTTGGGTTGTGTTTTGCATCCTGAGCAGCTCAGTACATGGCCCAGGTCAGTCTGAAACGCAGAAACTAAGCTCTTATCTAACTAAAACCCTTGGGCAGACCCTTCAATGGGCATTCGCAGAAAAAGTGAAGACACTGGCAATTCTGGGGTCCACAGGAAATTTTGGGACAGAGAGGGGTAGCTGCTGCTGTTTTCTTGTAAATGGGAGCATATGAGAAGTTCATCACACCCTGTCTTTATACAAAAGCTGGATGGGAGAGCACTTACCCAGGAGTGAGAAATACACATCCAATTCTTTCCTCTGCCTGAGAAGGTTCAAACTTGCATCTTCTACAGCAGTGAGAAGCCGGCTAAGCACAGGCTGGTCCCAGTGGTGTCTTAGTCATGTCTGAAGGTTGCCCTCTGGGGACTAATGTGGAAGTTTATATCTGATTTCTGAATCTAGCTAGGTCAGGGCAGAGCAGAGAGGCATAATTCTGTGTGAAAGTGAAATAGAGAGGCGGCACTGATGGATTTAGGCAAGGCGGAAGCTGTGAAAACATTTCCAGCATTGCACTGTTGGAGTCAAGCATCTCATTTTCACCAAAGAATCACTTCAGAAGCCCCATGCCCTCTTGCTGGGAATCCAGACAGGGCAGAGGTCCGGCTGCCTGCAGCACACACAGCTGAGGGGTAGATTCTGGACCCCGCTTAACCCTTTAAAGTTGTCTGAAGGGAATATTTGGAGCTCCAGCAGACTTAACCCAGTCACTACGTGGGGGATAGTGGGAGCAGGCAGTGACTGTCAGTCAGAAGCACCATTTTTAAGTTTCTCCCATGGATCTGATGGGCTCCTCTTCTAGCTCCTGGCCAGCAGCCCTTCCTGAAAACCAACTGGCTCCAGTTTCAAAAGTCGTTTTGCTGCTGGAAGCAGCCTTCACACAGCCTGCATGCTTGGGGTGTTTTTTCTGTGCCACAGCAAGACTCAATGAAGTGATATTGGGAGATTGCACCATTCCCAGTGTCAGGAACCCTAGTAATTAAACAAAGACTTTATTTTATTCTCCAGATGATCAGGAAGGACTCCAAAGGCCACTTGTGGTCTATGAAGATGACTGAAAATCCTCCACCTAGACTTGGGTGTTTTCTATTCATTGTGTCTGCTAATATCTCCCAAGTAAATCCCATATACCTTTCTCTTGTGTCCTTCCCACCAGCATCATCACCAGACGCTACCTGGTGTGAGTGAGATCAGGTGCATTGTAACAAATCAGACAGCACTGCATCCAAAAATAACTACTTTTTACCAAGGGCTTTTCTCAGAACTGGTCTTCCATTCTCAGCCATCTGAAATATGGATTGCTTTAGTTTACCTGTAAGGTATATAATAGAGTTTCAGGCTTTGTGTTCAGTATTAAATCAAGGACGGGATCAGAGTTTCCTTGGATTGTGGTGTTATACCCACACATATTTTCTCAGAGCTTAAAAACAAGACAATGTAGGGCCTCACTTGTGCTTAGGAGTTTCCCACTGTCTGGATTTACCAAAATCAAGTTTATGAGAGATTTTAGCTGCATCCAAAATGGAAAATAAGTGTATTGCAGCAGTTGATCCAGCGCCCATCTGCTCAGAGCCAGAGATATGAATCCAGACTCCTCATGTGCCTTCTCCTGAAATTTGAGGAAGGCTGGAGTAACTTCATACTTGCTTTGATGAAATAAGGAACTGAAGAATCTGTTGGCATGAGTGGAGGTTTCACAAATTAAGAGCAGCTTTTAATATGATGCAAGATTTCTGTAAGCTTTCCATTATTCTGATTTATTAGTCCTCAAGGCTATGTGGAAAGCAAACATAAAGTATATTTGAAAAAAAAAATTACAAGAGCTTTCACTATTCTGAGGCATATTTGATCTTCTGCATTTGTGACTCATAAGGCATGATTGTACTGTGCTGTTGCAATAGGCTCCAGGCATTTAGCTGGGACATGTCCTCACTGGGTTCATCCAGATAAGAATTGACACTGGTACTAAACACCAAATGGTGAGGATTGGTGCAAGCACTGTTACCTGTGGAGTGTCTACCCACTGCTTGTTTTGGATCAGTGATGCTGTAGCTGCTCCAGCTAGATTTTGTGAGTTTTGTAGAGATTCCAGAAGTGCCAGGGCTGCTTGGGAAACAACAAATCGCCCCTTCCTTCCTTCCTGCCTTCCTGCCTTCCTGCCTTCCTCTGCCTTCCTCCCTCCCTCCCTTCATTCCAAGACATCTGGAAGCAAAGCATTGCTTTTTTCCTTTTCAAATACTTTTTATTTCTGAATTGTTATGTTCTTGTGGTATAGTATGTTTTATAATATAGCCATGAAAGTAGAATTGAATATTTTGTGGAGTTTTTCTGGTTTTTCTTTCTCTTCCAAACAAAAGAAAAACAAAGTTAAAGTCCAGAGATCAGATGAAACAAGGTTGCTATTCTCCATGTAGAGGAATGGCAACTGGGATCACAGACAGTAAATTTTTGAACAAAAATGCTCTGGGTATATTAGGGTAGATTTATCGCCATAAATCATTGGCATAAATAGAGGTATGTTGATTATCATCACTTGGGTATCTCCCATAGCTGTCATTTTACTCCGTTTCTCTACATTTCTACTAGAGTTTCATCAGCACAAAAAATCAAAGAAGCAATAATACAAAAGAATCAGTATAGCCAGCCACTTACTACCCAGTGCTTGATTTTCTCCCTAATATTTTCAGAGTGTTTTGGGGAGTAATTTCAAACAGTCAAGTCAGAGTCCGCTGAGAATTGATTTTTGTGACCTCACATATTGTAACAGAAAATTATAACAGGAAATAAACCATTAAGTGATAAACAAGGAAACATGGATACAATTACTTTCAGAACATAATTTTATCCACTCTAGTTTTGAAAATGAAGAGATAGTACTGACTGGAACACCTCAATTCTGAATGCAAACTGTACAATCTATTATATTAAACAAAGTCAAAAGCAATGTGAAAGATTTTGAATCTATTCAAGGCATGCACCTCATTACAGACTTAGCAAATTAAAACACAAATAGGATTAGAAAAGAATAATGTAACAATCTCCCACTATGGTCCCTGGAGCATTAAGTCATAAATTGGGTTTGCATTAAATTGTGCCTGCAGTATTGAACTAAAGGAAAGAGCTATAAGCTGAAGATAAACCTTGCTAGGCTAGCCGACTTTGGTACAGCTCTGTGTTTTCATAAACACACAGTGAATTTGTTAGAATCTAAAAAGGCACATTCAAAAATATGCCTTTCATATCTTAATTAGAAAATACAGATATGATATAGCAATTTCTGGCTATATCAAAGCCAAAAGCTGCAGGCATTTGAAACTGTCTCTTCACCTGAAGATGTTATTTAAATATGGAGGTTAAGCACTTTCCATCAGATCACCTACTGTGTTCACACAAGTTTTCAGCTTTGCACAAACCTCTAACATGTCACGAGCTTCTTTTTAAGTGGAGGAAACAATCTTACACCAAAAGACTAGAGAGAAGCTGGGTTTCCATATCACAAATGTATTCTGTTGTTATGGGAACTAAAATGGTGAGTGATATGAAAAGGATCCTTCGCTAACAAAGACCGAGTTGATGATAATATGGCAGTAGCTATACAAAGTGCAGACAGATCTGCAGAAAATAAATAGAGCTTCTTTTCTTAAGGAAATGGAGACTCCTGAAAGGTATTGACTCTAAAGAGAGTCAATTCAACCTTCGTGTGACCCTAGACAAATTACTGAGTAATACTAGGAATTAATTTTGTTAATTTTTCCTTAATAAAGGCTTTATCCTTCAAAGGTATATTATTACTGTCATCATCCTCCTAACTGTCATTTTGGAGATCGCTAATAGCAGGTGCTTTGGTTAAGGTGCTTGTCATTTCACACTACAAAGGAGCTTTCCTGTGATATTATATGTATTTTTTGCACCGTGTCTTTTGGGGGTTCTCATGGCTCCATTTGTCTGCAGCAGTCTTTTGCAATTTGGCAGGCAGAAAGCCCTTCAGGCTAGATAACAGCCTTTTCTTTGTCGATGCACCTTTTCTCAACTTTTGTTGTTATGATCTGTTAGGATCCGCCAATTCCTTCCCCTAGTTTGCACTTTGCAGCGCTGTACTGGCAGCATGCTAAAATAATAACACAATCCATTAGTATTTTAAGTCTCGTCTCACAGCCACTGCCAAAAGAGCAGGCGTTATCCTGGGAACACTTGGATTTTGATAAAGCGGCTAGGGAGAGAAGTGAACTTTGTGCAGCGACTGGGGGATGCTGATACCAAGAACTAGTGCAAATTGATGGGGCTGCAGAGCCTGTTATCTAACCAATGGGATCCAGGGATATCCACAGCTAAATTTGTATCAGGGCATCAACCAAATATATTGGGCTAAAAGCAGGCTGGTCTTGATCTCTTTCCAATCAGGCTGAACCTGATTTCCTTGGCACGGGATGTAAGGGTGTGCGAGGTCAGACCACATGCACAAGGTCTGGTCCTGTCCAGAGTAGGAGTGTTCCACTCTCAGCAGCAGTGATGCTCAGTTCTGGGGTGGAGGATGCTGGAAAATGAGATATCTCGAGTCTGTAGGGGTACATCTAAACTGAGGCTGCTGGGATTTCTTCCCCAAAGATGTGTGCATCCCGCTGCACCATGCATGCTCCAGCTGGGCTGCAGTCAAGGGAGCAGAGTTTTGGGGGTCACATCATACAGTTTACTGGCCCCTTATTTTAGATCCAGTGAGGTTTTGCCCCAGGGTGGGTGTGGGAGTGGTCTCCTCTCCCTCCTTAGTTTGCCAGCAGAGAATTTGTTGGCTAAACAAGGCTGTCTCCTTCTCCTGGCTGACAGCTCCCTTCTGGAGCAACCTTTTAACATTTTTCTTGATTTTCTTAAACAGCAAACATTAGACACATTAAGAACAGCAACAACAAAATCATTAAGCACTATAACATTCTCTGAGGAGCCAGACGTATCCTTTAATCAGGTTATGGAAAATTCATTCCTCTTCTAGCCATTTATCTTCTTTGTTTATGCACATACCAAGTGACCCACTTCTCAGCATCAAAAATAACAACAAAGAAACAACCAAAGATTCTTCATTATTAATGGATTTATGTACCATTTATTTTGCTTTATTGGAAACCAAATAATCAAGTTCATTCATTCCAATTAAACACAGCACACACTAATTGTCCATCATTGTCCATCAGTGAATCCAGTTCTTTCACTTTACAAAGTCACTACTTGACCTCAGTGGGAAAAAGATCAGTATTGTGCTTCCTTCTATAATGATTGATTGTTTGTATTAAGATGGAGAAGCATAGACTGAAATTAAGGCATACTGTGGTTTTCTTCCTGAGTTAGCTTATACCTCCAGTCTCCTATACAAACGTGGGGGGTATAAACCCAGCATTATCATTTTATGAACTAATACTGTAGACTGCATCAGGTCGAATTTGTCCCCAAATTCATATGATTTATAAGAGGTGTAATGTAGCTATTGTCATGTAATGAGTGATGCACAGATATCTAATGAAAATTCTATGGATAAAAATAATAAACATTATGTATAGATTTCTAATCAAAATGGCTTATTAAAAGCCATAATGCCTTAGTCTTAGTGTTGGCCTAAAACTGCTGAATTAGTCAGAGAGACTTGACAGAAATCAGTGACCAAAGAACATCTTGTTACACAAGTCATGTGCTTAATACATTGGCAGCTAAACAAAAACTCTTCCCAAAAGGCAATTTCAGAAGAAATGGTCTTGTCATTTTGTTGAGGTTTCATATCAGATAATTTTTGTTGTTCTTGACAAAACTATCCAAAATGAATCTCACTTGATGAGAGAAATACAGGAAGGTGAAGTAGCAGTAACCAATGCAAAAAGTACTGTGGAAAGTTAGTTATAGAAAATTAGTTATTACTAAGAAAAGTTGTTCATTAGTATAGGTAAGGATATTTCTCTTTTTAAAGATACTATATTGTGTTTTATCTTGCAATTAGTTACCCAAAATTGACATGGATTAGGAATTACCATGCAAATCACTATGGAAATAACAAAGCATTGAAAAAAAAGTCATTACCAGTATGGAAAACAACCCAACATTTTTCACTGCCTCTTTACCTCGAAAATATATTTTGTTACATTCAATGTTGATTTTTATATTCTGTTAAAACAGAGATCAACCCTAAGGCGGTTTTATCAACAGAAAGCTGGTTAAATATGAAGCCTTGCTCAGGAGCTGTTAAGAAGACACCTTATAGTACTTAGAGAAGATGGGGGATGAGGTCAGAGGAGAATGTCGGGGCAGAAAAGTAATAGAACAATGTCCCAAAACCAGAGAAGAATAAATAGTAAATACTGGGAAACATAGAGAAGATCACCTTTGTCACTGTGCATGATGTAATTCTGCTGAACAGCTGCTAGTAGGCTTTAATGCTATGTCAGTGACATGAACGCTGCTTGTGATTTTCGTTTTTGTTTTCTGACGCATCCCCACAATCACATGTGCTTCAAAAAACTTACCATGGAAGATGGCAAGGTATTTGCCCACAGGGACTGGACTGGCAGGAACCAAAACAGTCTCTTTTCTGCAGTAGAAATTTGTCATTTTGGGATCCAAAAATGTTTTGAGTGAGCATATTTTCTATTTTTATTCCCTGAGTTATTACGTGATATGAATGTCAATAATAGATAAGCACATCACAGACAGACTCAGCAAGTTCTACCTTTTCAGCCCCTGGAGAGCCACCGCTCAAGCAATATTTCAGCACCAGGGTGACAGTTCTCCCTGGAGGGGGACAAGAGACTTTCTACTTTTCTACTTTCTACTCCACAAGCCCCCTGGCCTGCACCATCTGATGAATTTATAGTCTCCAATACAGTTACGTGTGTATAATTCAATGTATTGCTGAAGAGCAGCTACTGTATTTTATAGCTGACATTACGGGGGATATTTTTTCCTATGAAATAAACCAATATTTGTTTCCTGAAAGGGAAATGTGCTGTTTGTAGCTATCAGCAGCCAACAGTTGCTGCTGGCTAGAGCTAAAGGAGAAAAAAGAGGTGGATTTTACTTTAGCAATATTGGGAAGAGCAATTTATCTTCCACAGTGCTTTTTCAGGATCAGAGGGCCCATTTGAAAGTCAGTATAGGATGACTGCTTTATTGTACTGTATTAAACAATTGCATTAAAAATAAGGGTTACAGAAGATATCCTGACGTCGAGTGCTGCAAGTGAATGTGGATTCCTATGCTGTACGTGACTCTGTGTGTAGGGATGTGGGGACGGATGTGTCTATCACTTTGAGTATCTATAGCTATTTGCCATCAAGATCCAATTCTGTAAATTCCAAGCAATTTACAGAAATTCATGAGTCCACTCACACAGTGTGTATGTGAGGTAGAAAAATGAATATGGGTTTGGGGAAATTTGTGTTTTCCTTTGCTTTTGACCCAATTTCAGAGCTTGGGGAAGCACAGATGAGTGACTACATGGCTTGCGCCTTGGAAGACAGAGCTACTTTGAGGCATTAAAGGAAAAAATGACATTCTGAAGAGCATTTGGCATCAATCCAGAGCTGCAGGTCCATATCAGAACAACAAAACAACACCAGCAATATCTGCCCTGAAGGGCCTTGATTGGACTTGTCTGGGGCCACAAGAGGAGTTACACTTCACAGAAGGATTATGGATCAGCCTCTTCTGCCCTACGGATCCCTTGGTTAGGACATCCATTTCTAACTGGTTCATGGGATACTTGTTTTGGGGTGTTTGGAGAACAAAATTTTCTTCCGATGTACTTTAAGCATATAGTGGACCAGTTAGCATTGCATATCAGGTCAGATATTAGCTCTTGCAAAGAAAATCACATGTGCTAATGTCTAGTCATACAGAGACTTCCTATGTATTGGTTTATTTCTTTGTTGTTGCTTTTAAGCTAACTTAAAGGCCACCTGGGGAAAAGGATCGTGTCTGTGAAGAAAGAAATTTTTTTTTACCTCTAGAAGTCAGGATAAAAAAAAAAGTATTCTCTTCCGTGGTTTACATTTTTACTAGGAAATAAATGCCACAGAGGAGTTCAAGGAAGAGCTTTTTGCTGTTGATAAGCAGGTAGAAACACCCAAAACCTGCCCTGGTAAGCTGAGATAATACTACAACTTCTACAGCAACTTTTAAAAAGCTGTGAATGATCAGCAAATGGTTAAGGTGGCTTGTAAGGATGCAGAGACCTTATACAAGTTTTGCATGAAAAAGCAGGTGCTATTTGCATTTTGCAGCAATATAGTTCAGTTGTTTGACCTCTCTACCATGATAAGCCTATACCAGACCTGTTGAAGATGTATGTGCCTCCAGGTCATGTACCCACAGTCCTTTGGCATGTGTGAGGCAAGTGATGAGAAGCTCTTGGGAGAACTGAAATGTGGGTTTTGAAAGCACCAGAGGATATTCGGAGCATGTCATGCCCAAATCACATGAGGGACAGGGTCTACCACCTCTGGGGCAGTACGTGATGCAGCAGGGACCTAGATGACCTTTGCTGGGTCACTGTGCATGGCTTATCTCCATGCATTCAAAGTAGACTTGCATGTTTCCAAGTGAGGAAGGCAGCCTGATTTAGGAAATAGCTTGCCTCTCAGAGAAAGCCTCAGCACTTAGGCAGTCCATCAGACTCTCCATGAGCTCCTCTCTCTCTTGCTGCTCACAATCCATTTGTCCCAGGCATTAGCATGAAGACAGGATGTTCTATGACTTTATGACAGTTCCATTTATTTCTACTATTTTCACGTAAACGCAAGCAACGAGTAGCAGTTGCTTCCTCTGCAGCTTGATAAATGTCAGTATTAATTAAAATTGTTTGGAGTAGGGTCGGGTTTTTTTCCTCTCTCTGCACTGGGCTGGCAGGGAGGAGAAGCCTGACGGGCAGACACAGCTGCTGAGCTGTTGACTGGAAATGTCGTCACTGGGAAGGAGGCAAAGAAGCAGTAGCTGGTCTCTGATAAAGTAGATTGGAAATAGTGGAAGCATTTTGTCACCTGCGCCGCACTGCCACTCAGCGTAATGTGGGGGAGGATGTCTGGATGTAGGTCTTGAACTTAATCCTTTGCTCCTGTGGCTGGGAAGCCTGCAAAGGCAGCTGTTCAGCCCATATGGAGGGGATAGTGCTCCCCCAACACTGCTATCTATTGATGCTTTCCTGACTGACACTCCAGAGAGAGCCCTTCATTCAGGAGGGAAGGTCAATACCACACAGTGCCTTTTAGGATGCAGGAGGGAAAGCAGGGGACATCCCCCTCGCTAAACCTCCCTGTGCCACCATGCATTTATGTACACTCTCTTCTGACACCGACCCTACCGAGATGTTCATAAACCCAGCAGCCTTGGGGGGCCTCAAGCAGCAACCAAAATTATGCTTCAGTGGTCATGGATGTACCTGTTTCCAAGTGTGGCAGGGCTGAATGCAGCCAACGCGCCACTCTGATGGTCGCAGTGCGGCATCCTGATTTCTGTTACCACTATGAGCTCCAAGGAAGCCATTACTATTTGCTATGGCTAATTTTCACACAAATTATAAAATACTTTTCTTTTGTCTTCCCAAAATTTACTAACAACAGAGGACAGAAGTTCAAATGAACCCATGGGAGTGAAGTGCATATTTTCTCCTGCCTTGCACTGAAACCTGTGCTCTGCTGTCACTCGGGCATATCTCAACAGCCTCCCCAGAGTGTTTTTCTTGGGCAGGGAGAAAACAGCTTGGCCTGCAGAGAAGGACCAGTCCTTCTTTTGCAAAATGTCATCAAGAAAAAAGGTGAATGGTTTTACACATGCTTTTCCTAAAGTTCTGCATTGATTTCTAAGAAACTGAGGCAGAAAGAGAGAGAGGAGACTAGGGAAGACAGTAACATCTCCAGATCAAAGGATGGATCCCAGTGAATAAAGAGCCAAAAAGGTTTTGTAAGAGCCAAATAAGGTTTTTGTAAAGCTGTGTATTTTATTAGACACACATGGAGACCTAGGCTTGATTTGCAGAAGCACTTAGTGAAAATGGAAATATACTTCTCCTTGGCATCCATAAAAATCTCATCTACAAACACAGGTGTGGAAATATAATTAAGGGAATATCTCTGTTGTAAATGACGATTTAGTTTCCTTTCTGTATTGAACTTTTATCTGTTTCTTTTTCAGATTTCCAGTATCACAGGCTGATTCTTCTAAATACCGTTTCCTGCAGGTACACCCTGATTCAGGTACAAGCCCTAGTTCCCTTGCTCTTGTTAGAATTTACCTTAATCCTTCGATGACTGCATTTGTTTGTATTGTGCACTATATTTGTTTCCACTGCTGGTCTGCACAAAGTATGCTTTTTCTAGAAAGGTACTGACTTCTAAAAGACATCCATCACATCAAGTGTAGTAATTTTAAAAAATCCTAAGTAGAAGTGCTTTTTACCAGCATGAAAAATAACAATCAAGACTCTCCCACCTATTCTCCTGGTCTAATCTTACAATGGGTTAGCGTTTCTGTCTGCATGCTCAAAACAAACCTGGTTTCTGTAAATTTCTTTTTAATAAAAATGTGTTACCTATGATAAATATATATTGCCTAGGTCAAATGAATCTGATTGTGAAAACGTATTGAGCAAAATATTGGTATGATTTAATTTCATCTCTTTAAAAAGAAAAAAAAGCACCAAAACCCAAACTGTAGCTATTGAATGCTGGTTTGAATTAAATTCTATTTGTTTTAATAAAAGTGTAGTGGCCTGAGTGTACATATATTTTTTTTAGTGGCAGTGCATTGGATCCAATAAAACTATATTGGCTTCACTGCTTATATCTCCTTTTCAGAGAAAATGGATTGAATGGAAAAATGAAACAGGCATGAATCAGCCAGCCCTGAGGTCCCTGCTCAACTCTAGCATCTAAATAAACTGGTAAAAAAACCAAAACAAAACACCAACTTTATTAATAAACATTGCTTTTAAATTTGAATACGTTTTAATGTCAAGGCTGCACATGAGGGGTTTAACTGCCTCTGTAAAAGAGTGCAGTTTTCAGAGCCAGGCTTGGCTGTGGAGGGATGGTGCATCTGCTTGCGGCTGCAGAAGTGGAAACCTAAGCTGGCTCCGGCTCTGCAATATCCTGGTTTAAGTTGGGCTCATTTGCCATAAAGGTGCTCAGCTGATCGCCACATACCTGTGATAACGCAGCTTGAGTGTCAGTGGCCTCGGCACAGGGGCACCTCTTTCCCAAAGTGCAGGCACATGCAGCACAGGTGTAAATCAGGTCCATGTTGGGTGTTGGCTGCCAGGGGCTGGCATTCCCACAGGGGCCTGGCTGCCACAGGGGATTTCTACATGATCCCCCAGGATCCGTCACTTCTCTCAGCTGGGAGGGCATGCTATACTCATCTACTTTTGCACCAGATCTCACAAATGTCTGTGTTTTCTACACAACGATATTACCTGTACATGTTGCTGCAGGTAGGGAAGGCACCAGAAGCCAATCAGGGGCTGGTCTGGAGCACATTCACGGTGGCTTTTCAGAGTGGTATGCAAGAGCTTCTGCTAAATGGGAGTAAGGACATGCTCAGCAAAGAGTCTTAAGTCAGTTAAAGTGTGGTTTAGCCATTTGTTTTGCATTGACAAACTACACTGTCCCCAATTTTTAATGAGAGCTGAAGTGAGCCACTCTGTGTAGCTGGTTGATGCCTGTCCAGAATGCAGGAACTCAGATCACCACATCTTTGCATACATTTGTTTGCAAAATCACTGTCACCCCTGTGTCAACACTTCTAAAGATGTCACCAAGTACCCTTTCTAAATTCTCTCAATTGAACTAAAAAAGGGAAAATGCATTCCTGACCTTTTCCAAGCTTCCTCAGTGCCACCTTTACAGCCAGTGCAACTGGGAGAGAGCTCCACGCAACGCCTCTGAGGTTAGAAAGGACACTTCACTCTCAGCATGGCAAGCACCATCTGGCTATTTGCTAAGGGGTGAAAAGGATGCTGTTGGCTGGCTTGGCTTCTCACATACCTGAAATCGCTGTAAACTGACAGCCTGATCTCAGTAATGCTTTGTCTGATACTGTGCTTACTTTTAGCAGACTGGAGTCAGATTGTGTGAATCCAAATCTGCATGTTATTCCTTCATGAGAAAACATGATCTGCAGGAACTCATTTACAGTTTGTGCTGAACTGGGTGCCCTTGGGACTGTGGGAGCCAATCCAAGTGAGCAGAATTTGGCCACAGCAGTAATTTAGCTGTGGGAGAGGAGATGGCCACAGGCTTCTCCAGCCCTGTCTTCTCAGAAAACTGTGAATGAATAAATAATTAAAAGAAAAGCAAAACAGCTGTTAGTGAAGCAATATTCAGGTGAAAATCCAGCTGAGGAGCAGGTTTGCGAGAACTGCACTGAGCATCACTGACAAAATCCCCACGACCTTGTGGAAATGGAATCTAAGTTACATGCACTGCAGTCAGTTCATATACCTCAGGAATGAGCTGTCTCCTGAGCCCAGGGTGGCCAAACCAGGTTTATGATAGTTGTAAGGGTTTCATCAGCACCTACATGATGGAGGTGAAGGTGGCAAACATCATTAAGCATCTAGATAACTGATGTAAGAGTGCTAGGAAAGGCCCTTGGGTGCCCATAAATCGAATGGTGATGTTTTGTGAGACCATTCCTGCACAGGCCTGTGAGGTAATGCAAATACCTGTGAAAAGCTGAGAGATATATAGGGAGAGGAGTTTGTATATTTTTTAAGAATTTGGGGAATTCCTGGGGAAGCCTACCTGGGAAAGATGGGCTCTACCAAAATCAAATAGGACCAAGTAGTTAGCTCTTATAGTGTAAAGGGTTAAAGGAGAGTTTTTAATTAGAAACTGGCATAAATCCGGGTGCAGAGAAGTACACTGTCTGAGATTACACTACCTCTAGGGGTGAAAACGTAAATTCTGTATCAGAAAGGGATTAGATAAATTAAGGGAGGGCAAATCCCACCAGGGCCATTAAATTCTATGGCCCAGTTCCTCCTGGTTGCTGAAAGCTGGAGGTGTAAGTGGAGGATTTATCAGAGATGCCAGGTCACGTGGTGGCCTCTTTATGACCTCTTTTGTGATTCATGATCCCCACACCAGACAGAGTGATGAAGGTGGTGATGGAGAGACCTTTAAACCACCTGCCCACCACAACATCACCTGCCTGGGTCCCATGTCCCCCCAAGCCCATCTCTGCCCCTTCTTGCCTCCCACCCTGGCTCCACCATGGCCCACCAAGCATTGGTCACTTCACAGCGCCAGACCCACACCTCAGCCTTCTCTGGCCAATCCTCTGCCTCATGGTGAGCAGCCACCAACAGCTTTTCTGCTCACCTGGGGATGTTGCAGACACCTGGGCACCTCATGCATCTTCTGCTCCTTTTATCCCCTGCCCAGGCATGTGGGAGATGCCTTGTTTGAGTCCTAAATATGTTTCACTTAAGCCGTGATGATGGTGTACTAAAGTGCTGTAATCTTTGCTACGTCTCTCTTTACATTGTTGTAATTACCATAATAAGCTGTTTTAACTGGCTCTTTTATAAGTAACAGCAACATAAAAATATCTCAGCATGTTTTCCTTTAATTAGCTACAACTTCTGTGTAATCTTCCCATTTTCTCGGTGTCTCTGTTTGCGATGGATGCAGCATCATTTTCATCTCCTTGCCAGCATTGTGCTGCTTCACCCCTGAGCCAGCAAGCTGGCCCTGGGACCCTCAACTGGAATTTGTCTAGCTGCCCTAATCTGGTAAATGCAGTGGTGGTGATGCTGAGTGATGCCAGCATGGGGCACAAGAGCAGTCCACCTGCTTGGTCCCTCTGCCAGCAGCAAAGTTTTTGGGAAGCCTCAGGGAGTGAGGTGACTCCATTTGTGGGCATCACAACCAACTGAGCTGAGGGAGAGGACATTCACCACCACAGCCATGGGCCCTGCCAGTGACTGGTTCACACCACCCAGATGCTGCAGGGAATGCGTTACCATCATCTGCACCTTGTGCCCATTTAAGGATACCAGCGGGAAAAGTGATGACAAAAGAGACTGATGCCCAAATGCTGAGGCAGGAGTTCAGTGCCCGGGCTTGGTAACTGATACAAGTGACTACAGACGAGCCATGGAGCAGAAAGGGTTTTGACTATGCAGCACAGGGATTTGAGGGACAGCTGCGAAGAGCTTTCTCCGTCACTGCTGCTGGCAGCAAGCACTAACGCATTCAGGCCGTGCCTCCGCTCCAGTCATCCGTTCATGTCACTGCCACCCAGTTTCATCAGCCCAGTCTCGAGGAGCACCTCTGCCCCTCAGCCCTCACCCCCTGAATGCTGCTGTGGGAGAGACAGCACGCGGGCACGGAGCATGGTCCAAAAAGCCTCAGTCAATTACGCCACCGTAATATCACATCAGCGAACTCACAGTTTGACTGCTTTCAGCAGATGGACGAACACTTGTCAGTTATCTGGTGCTGAGCAAGAGGCAGATTTATTTCCAGAGCTTGCGACTCTCATTTCTCTCAGCTGAAGCTGCAAGGCAGATTGTGCATCTGTGATGTTGTTTTTTTTGAGGCACAGCTTTGTTGCAGTGAGGTCTATCACCAAAAGTCATGGGATTTTTGGCATGTTTTCACAGGGAAGGCAGGAAGGAGGGTGGAAGGTGTTGCTTCTTTCCATAGCACTGGAAGCTACTTTAATTCACACAAGCATAACCTGAATTTCCAAATCTCAGCCATACCCTGTGTGCACAGTTCACCAGCAAAGGACTGCAGAGCCCCATAAAGCAGGGTCAAAAGCACTGAGTATCTGCATTGGGGTGATATTAATGTGCACTCTAAAAATAAAGGAAACCGTGAATTGCCACCTTGGAGTTGGCCAAGGGTCCACTCAGTCCTGGCCATCAGCAACACTGACTGTTTTGAGGTAATGGAAGAAAACCCTTGAGAGATTGGTCTCTTGACCTGCACTGGTCTCTTGAGAAAGGCTGACTTAAAAACCTGAAAGTAATGCACAGGCTACAGAAGTAACTGCACTTGCTACAAAAACAGCATCCTATGCTTTCTGCCAACATTGTTCCAGTGAGACATCAGTGCATCGCCACAACTGCTAGCAGGCAGGATCTAACAGGGACTGAAATATATTCTGAAGTGTGAGATCTACTGAAACCTGTAAAGCTGCAGCTGCAAGAACCTCACCAGCCACTCATCAAGGCTCTTTTATTTCTCAAAAATATCCTTGTGTTAGGAAATTTGGAAAAGAGGTACAATTAGCAAATGTCCATGAAAGACACCAGTATCACTGCTAAGGGATATATCCTTTTAAAAAATGCCCTGTAAAATTTTATACTTTACTGAATTTTTTTAAGGGGTGGGTAATATTTATTGGAAACTGGTCCTGAACTCAATCACTGACTTTTAGTTCCTGGCCATGGAGGGTTATTAGTACCTCCTGACTGGACAGTGTTTTCTGTAGAAAGAACGGTGGGAAGTACACAACAAATGGGTACCAGTCTTCTAAACAGTTTTCTCTGTTCATTTTTGATTGGGTCCAGCTTAGAATAACAGAAAAAAATTCATTTGGAGGAGGTTGACTATTTTGAGATGCTATTTTTTTTTTTCCCCTGAGAAAGTTAACACAAGCGAAACATAAGGGAAATGGGGAAAAAAAGCAGGTGCTGTGTTTATTGCAAGGAAATCTGTTTATGCATTATTTGAAATCAGAGCAGAGTTTCACTTCATTCTGTCTCATGCTGTTGTATCTTATATTTCATGCTTTGGTTAACACTTATTTAGCCTATTCCAGGAGGCTGTGACAGGTTGTCCTGAAAGTTTTTAGACTTGCTGCACATAAGCTTTCCACAGATCATGTCAAAATGAAAGGAACAAAGAATTCATTCATTCTTATGCAAAAAACTCCCAGCATCCTAATATTTTAAAGAGCCAACATTTCCTTCTGACACTGTAACATGACACACGTAAATCATCAACACATAGATAGGTTACCAACAGCTTTGAAGAAAACAAAACAATTTTGTGTGAAATTTCCTTTCCATAATTCAAAGAAATACAAAGGGAAGAAATTGGTTCTCCTCCTGAATTTCAGTGTAATAAAAAAATTAACTGTATTATTTTTTCCCCAAAAAATCCTCTTTCCTGTCAGTTCTAATTTTAGCCAGTTTCAGGGGCAATGTAGAGACTTTTCCTTCTTCCTAGTCACATCTCTGCAGGGAAGGAAGATATAGGGTCAGTCCAGTGCTTGTCAGCTTGAGCTTTAACTGCTTCCTACATTCACCAGGTCCAATTATACAGAAAGCATCTTAGAAATGTGGTGACACCATGACGACCACCTGTGTATAGAGGATCCTTTGGGAAGAGAAAGTGATGGGTGGAGGTGACTGCATTTGGCCAGGACTGCAAAATTCTGACCGTATTTCTTCCTGTTTTCCCAAGACACAAGAAAACGCCAATCTCATGGATTCAAATAAGCATCTTGCTTTGCCACATGGGCACAACAAAAGGTGCTACATTTATTTTGGTGCAGAGTCCCTGCTTCTCCCCAGCTCAGTCCTGGAGTGGTTGGGGAGACTCGAGCCTGCACAAGCAGAGGTGGTTTTAATGCACAATTTCTACCCAGCTGAGATCCTCGTCCCCAATCGGCAAGGATTTCCATCAGGGTCTGACAGCTGGGCATCAGCTGGGCTGACCTGGGCCCTAATTGCATTTAGTGTGCTGGTAGCTGCCAGGAGGAGGGCAGAGGGACACAGCAGGGGCTCTCCTAAGCCCCTGCCTCCCTCTCGTTTGGGTATGTTTTGCCTCCGGAGCCTGGGAAAGGGCACTGATGCCGAGCACTCGCCCGCTGCTTTCCAGCCTCTTTGTAAATCTGCCACTGAAATGCACAGCAGCGAGACCCTTTAAACATCAGGAGAGAGAGACTCTGATGCAGTTGTTTGATTTCTAGGATAATTAAAGGTGTGCACAGAGACACACTCTCACACACAACACACACACCTGCGAAATAACCAGGCAGTCAGTGCAGCACTAAATTTTCATTACTATGTCAGCCCCCCAGCCCCATCCCTGTGTTTGATGCCCCAGTAAAGGCAATTACCCAGTTCACTTTCCTCAGAGCCTACCTACCAGCTGAGGAAACACTTCACCAGACGGGCAGTGCTCGATGCCTAATGACATCCTTAATCTTGCTTTATAGATGTAGCTGCAAATGAATTCTTCTTTTTTCCTCCTGGCTGATTCCCTGTGTTCTTTGGGTTTCAGACGTAGCCTCTGCATCTATTTGGTCACCCTGTGCATCATGAGCAATGTATATTTTGTGGTTAAAAAATAAAACATGGAGTGGGGCGACGACTGGCATTTATTATACTGGGGAGCTGTATACCACCACTTGCTGGAGCTGACACCAAGCACGCTCATCCCCAGTCTCTCCTGCTCACCTTTGCCATTGAGGAAATTCAATCAGCTGCCATGTCATTGTTACAATAATCTCCGGCTCCTGGACACCAGTCTGGGTATGACAGTCACACAAAACCCATGTCACACTCATCTTGGCCAGGCTGTGCTTCAGTGGTACATCTTTATTCCCTGCTGCCATGCTGACTCCCAGTCATCCTTCCCCTTGGTGGCAGCTTGGGGCCGGACATCTCAAGGAAGAGGAGCTGGCCAGGGCCCTCTTTCCTGCCACAGCTTTTCTAGACCTGGCTTTTTTTTCCCATTCTCGCCCAGAGCAAAAATCCTGACTTGTACTGGTGGCTGCATCCTTCTTATGTGCTCTGACTTTGGTCTTGTGCAAAATGTGGGGTTGCCTCCAACTATAGCTTTGAAAACTTCCAATGCCTCCTCTTTTCCAACCCAGTCAGGTTTTTATAGAGCTTTCTGCTCTCAGTTTCAGGCTCTTTGCAGTCTTGCTTCTTTCTATTTATTACTCTTGATTCTTCCAATGAAGCCAGAATTTCCACAGTCCATTTTTTTAACAAAACAGCTCTCACGCATTTTTCAGTACCGTACCTCATGCACAGCATATCACTCCTGAATTATCCACAGGGCCTTAGTTCCTTCCCGTCCCCCCTCAGCTTTTACCATGAAGGTTTGTTCTATTAGTGGTTCAGAAAGGGGGCAATTGGGATAAGTGAAATTTACTTCAAAATATAGCTTCATGTTGAGCTTTTTTTTTCCCCTCTCTGGGCTTCTGTTTTTTTATATGCTGGATGCACTGTTGGTTTATGAGCTTTTCTAAATAGCAGCTACGTGTTTTTAGAGGTACAAAGAGTAATTCAGGGTAATTCAGCCTGATACCACAGCTCACCCTCCCAGCTGAGGTCTCCTTCAGCCAAGGAGGAGAGATGCTCATTAAGAGCCCCTCGGCTGCCAGTCCCCACTTTACATTGGGAAGAAATGACTCATGGAGGAGTCTCACTGCTGAGGTCTCAGGGAGCCCAGCTGGGACCCTGCAGACTGCTGAGTCTGGTCTGTGGGCATGTGAATATTTCATGTCCGTGCTCTCGGTGTGGTGTGACTGAGGCTGTGCTGCCCCAAAGGCTGGCAGGACCATGCAGGACCAGGAGGGGCTGCTCCTTCAGTAATACCATTGCACTGCATGGGTTTGGAGTGTGGTGAGACGGGGCTTCTGCTGGGACCCTGCCCTGCCTCCTTCTGCACGTCCTGGTTCTGCTAATTTGGTGCTTTCATCTCACCTAAAATCAGGGCTGAGAAGTGGAAAGACCTGTGAAAATGAAGAGCAAAAGGAGAGGAAAATATTCCTGTGGGTTTCACATGTAACTACCGCCGGAGAAGCGAGCACCACTGCCAACCCAACAGAAATAAGCCCTTCATTTGAGATATTGAAGAAAAAAAGCTGATTCTTCAGCTTTGTGCAGCTTTGACCTTTGCCTATCCACAACTGGATGCCTTTGACCCTCCAGAAGGATTTTTGTCAACCCATGGGGCGGAGCTCACAAGTGTGGGAAAATGGCTGTGAAAGCACTAGGATTTCAAACACAAAACCAAACCATGCACATATATCTCGCCCCCATACACCTCCAGTAGCAAAGAAGTGAATGAATCAGGGAAGATGAATGAAAATTATAAGCAAGTTTCCCAAGTTTTGCCTAAGCTTTATTGGATTTTGCAGTAAAAGAATTATAGCAATGCTATCTCAGGTGGTCATTACTCAAAAAGGTTAGGTGGTTGTCTAGTTGAAGTCTCAGTTTAACTGAGAAGCCCTGCTCTAATAAACCCTTCTCTGCTTATATTTGCATGAACGTATTCAGTGATTATTTCTGACTATGTAGCTTGAAGGAAGAAGGGTGAGTAGAAGTATGAATAGTTGCAAACATCCATTAAGAGTTCGTGTCGTGTCTAAGACCTGGTGAGATGATGCAGGCCTGTTTCTGATTTTGTTTTTTAATCATCTCTCACATCCAGGGGCTGAGTCAGGGGTTACATTAAGTGGACTAGTGTTGCTGGCACTTTGAAAATAATTGAAAATTCCCTTTGCCCAGATTCCTCAGCTCTTTTCTGTTTTCTTTCTGCAGACATCAGAGCGATGGAGCCTGGCTTGCATGAACGCCCATGAAAAACCCATTTGAAGTTTGCATGCTCAAATACTGGCATATAGCAGAAGTGCTGGGCTGAGATGACAAAGGTTTACCAGAGCCCCGAGCTTAAACTTGCCTAATGAGGGACAAAAATTCTTCATCCACCACTGCTGTGACCATTTCTCTTCATTCTGTGCTCTGCAATTAGCACATTTAAAAGGGACACTGTTTAACACAAGGGGGTTTCAGCTTCTCAGGAAATTTTTCTAGAGCCCAGGCACACAAACCAAATGAGGTTTTGCCTGTGCCATTGGCAACCCTGCCTGGGGATGCAGGTGCCGTTATTTCAAGTGAATGCAATGAAAAGAAGATTTTATTTCAGCATAGACATCCAGTTTTACAGGGCTGA
Organism: Mesitornis unicolor; assembly: GCF_000695765.1. NCBI lineage: Eukaryota > Metazoa > Chordata > Aves > Mesitornithiformes > Mesitornithidae > Mesitornis > Mesitornis unicolor. The sequence goes on from NW_010176361.1 coordinate 94,880, forward strand.
AGCTCTGAGGAAAACTCCTCCAGCAGGATAAAATTTACATTATTAACCCAAAGCTCTTCCCCAATCACAAAATTTACATTCCTGCAGATGGAGGGGAAAAAAACAATCCTGTGTGATACAACTCATGATGAACTCAGTCCTCCTTTGAACAGGCAGGTTGAAGTGCTTGTAGCAGACCCTTCACAATCTATCTATCTGACCTGCTAGGAAAGAAGAAAGATAATAAATTGGACAAGTAAATTTGAATTGCAAAGAAATTAGAGGAAGCCACAATCAAGGTACTGACATTCAGTAAGTGAAAAAAGAAAGCATTTTGCAGGTGAATTATCTACTGTGAGTTATTTACTCAAGCTCTGCCGTAAAGAGTTCTCGGGATGGGGCAGGCAGAAGCAGGTACTTTGCTGGTTCAGGCTTTAGGTCCTGAGAATCAGTCCTTCACCATTAAAAAAACACTGTTGCCTTTTCAGGTGTAATTTATTCAAAAAGATGCTTTTTTTTTCATGATGCTGCAGAGATTCTTGATTTTCATTTGTCTTTGGAGATGTGAGGTAAGTTTGCCATATTGTCCATTTTGTGCTAATTTCTCAATATATTCATATATTCATTTCATATGGGATTTGTGAAGGACTCTGCTGACTCTCAGACACTGCTGTTAAAAATTGAGATAAACCTGCTGAAGATAATTTAACTCTATTTCTGTAGAGCAGGTAATATTAAAGCTAATGCCATATGAGAGGAACTGTTTTTTTTTCACTTTGAGTGCTTTATAACATCTGTGAAGAGCAGTGGTCCTTGGACAGGGAGCAGGGAGCCTTGGTTTCTGCTCCACATAGTGCTGCCAACGCGCTCAACCTCTGCTTGAGGTGTTGGAAGAGGTCCTATCAGTTTAGCGTAAACCACACTACCTACCTGAGTTCAACATCCCTGCTCCCCAAGAGACCTCATATCTCATGAGGAGCTTGTTTCATACACCAGAGTAAAATGTCCTCCAAAGGGATGGGTGCCTCTCGATCCAGCCCAGGCAGCAGTGATCTTTCAAGCCAAGTCCTTCAGACCATGAGCAGAGCATTGTGGTGAGTGGGTGAGGCACGACATGAAGCCTGTGGCTGGAATAGCACCACCAGAAAGGTGCTCCCTGGGACACAGATGCAGGCAGAGCAGTGTGTTTTATACTTTCTGTATCTTTATCTTCTAACTTTATATACACTTCGGGTTGCCAATGGGTTATTTTCAGGTCATTTCAGAAATATATATTTCTGTAAGAGCCATTTCTGGGAGTGATGCCAAATTGGAAACTGTAGTAACCTATACATCCCCTGCAAGGTTGTATACCAAACAGGCGCTGCCATTCTCTTCCTTGCTACTCCTCACAGCCCCCCAGGGAGACGACACATCAGTCTGTAGGAACCAGGAATGTAAAATAAATGCCCCTGCAAAGCTCTGGAAGAGGCAGGCACCCAGCAGAGCTGCAGGCACCCAGCAGAGCTGCAGGCACCCAGCAGAGCTGCAGGCACGTGTCCCTGCTGGAAGCAGCACATGTGCACCCATCACCCAGCTGGGCTCTCCGTGCAATGACTTCTGTAACTCCAGGTGCTGTGGCATGCAGGGTTTAGAAATGCCTTGTGTCACAAGTGTTGGCCTGAGTTTGGAGTCCTAGCATTTCATCTGGGAGCACCTTCTCATTCTTTGAAAATGTCATGCAGACTGACCAGCAAATCAGAGTTTCTCTGGGTTTGGATGCACTTCCAAGGGTTTGTTGCAGCTGAGAAACACAATGTGCAAACAGATCCCAGGAATTGCTGGGGCAGGGCAGAAGGATGCCCTGAACACATAAATGAATCCAGCCTCTTGCAGCTCATTTGCATTTTTTCATGGCTTGAACCGTGCTCTACTGGGTATAGTAGGGCACGGTGCTTTGAAATGTGGCCAAAGCTACAAAGCACAGTTGCTTCTTTCTCCTAATCACTGGCAATGCTCTAGAACTAACAAAAAGTAACTAAATCCCTTATCACAGCACCATATTTTCCTGGTTTGGGTGTCAAGATTTTGCTGTATGCATCTTAATCATGTCCACAAGCCGTGACGCTGTCAGCTTTACAGGGAGATTATTTTTTACTGTAACACTGCCTTTTTCCTTTATCACAAAAGTATGGATCAGCTAAATTCTGCTGTACATAGGGGACCAATGTTTCACAAAAGAAGTCAATAGAGAAAAAGAATTTAAATGCTAAATTAACCTCCCAACAAAAACAATGTTTTAGCCCAATGCCTCCTTGATGTCCAGAACAAATTTTGCTAAGAAAGAGTTTTATAAGGAATCTGTGTCAAAGTAGTTCTATTATCTGATAGACAAGTAATGGGCTTCATCAGTCATTTTTATCCGTGGGAAGGGGGCAAAGGAGGGAAGAGGAAAATGAGCCTGTTGGAAGGCCGTCCATTGGAGGCATTACCCAGACAGGGAGATTGCCTGTCTGCATGCAGACTTGAAAAGGTACAGATGATCAGATACCAGCGCATGCCTTTGAAAACGAGTCATAAACATTAGAGGCAAGGATACAAGGACAAAGGGAATAGCAGAGCTTTAAACTACAGAGGTTATTTAAGTTTGTGTATGTATACTTATGTGTGTGTATGTGTGTCTGCTTATGTGTAAACAACCAGGATCGAGAACTCAAATCTGTCAAACAACGATACTGAGTTAAAGGCTTGCTTATATCAATATTGCTTGACACTTCCTCTGCCTCCCTCCATGAAGCTGTGCTGGGAGCTGTATTAAAATACACTTTACAGTAGCATATAAAATACATGGGGGATCTGACGAGGCACGGAGCAATGGGAGCTGTACCAGATAATGTGTCTCTCCATCGCAGTATCTTGACCCATTCCCAGGTGCTGAAAGGTGCTGTCTGCTCCTTGAAGTTGTCAGCATGCTCCTGACCTGGGACAACCAACTCTCCCTCAATCAGCCCCATGGCATGGTTTAGGAGGCAGCACAGGTCTGGGACAAAAGGCGGTTTGCGTGCTGTCACACCTTTCTCAGAAGGTGACCTTGCTTAGAAGATGATGCGTGAGCATTGTATACATGAAGTGATGCCTTCCAAATGAGAAGGCATAATTTGCACCCTGGCTGACATCCTCCCACACACCACCACTAGCTTCAAGGTAAAAAATTGTCTATAATGTCTCTTACTGCAATACAGGGATTTTTGGCAGCCGATCCCTCCTCTGCTTCTGTCACACACTTAAGAAGTTAAACCAGTAATGGCTTCAATACCACTTCTTTGGGAAAACAAAGTGAAGTAACTGGAATTTAAGGAGCTGGTGAACTGTGGCAGCAGTGGGTTTCTCGAAGCTATTTGCATCTTGCTCTCCATAACAGGGCTTTATTCTGATTTATTATCTGATAAGAAAATAATTCAGTTTGTTCATATTGCAGGAAGCCAGATGCTGAGATGAGCAAATATCATGTGAGAAGTCCTAATGAAATACGATGCATCAGAACTGCATCATGCTCAAAACCTCAGTAGAAATGAAGATATTTGACAGTTTGAATTAACTGAAAATAGGAACTATTTCTGAAGTTTGCTTAGTACTATGTCTTTATTAAAAATGTTGCTGTTCCCCTCCAAAATATGTAAGCATGTGTCATGGCTGGAAGGTAAACAGCATGTGCTCAATGCTTAGGCATCCTGTCCATTAAGCGCAAGAGCAGCCCTGTGAAAGACCTCCCACATGCTCTGGGGATGTAGCCTTGAGCACCTGAGGTCTCAATGGAAAAAATATTTTACATATTGGAGAGCACAAGGAGCCCACCAAACACATATACACACATATTCCAAAATCTACTATGTACTTGCCTCTGAATAGACTGTGGTATCAATAATAATCTGTCAAAACCAGCATATACTGTAGACTCTAAGTTCAACCTCAGCTTTAGTCACTCACCTGGCCTTTGTAGTCATGGAGGGATGTCCCACCACTACCACCAGAAGCACCACAGTGGCTCAGTCCCTTTTTTCTGGTTGTGGCCTCTTCCTCTCCAATGCACTCATACAACCAAGTGAAAAAGATTTACTCCAGTTCTTGAGGTACTGAATTTTTGAGACATCTGATCAGTGAAAGAAAGAGAGGAAGACTTTCTTTCTGGAAAAGGGGTCATGCTGACAAAATCAGAAGACAAAAAGTAGTTTTATTTGTGCTTTCATTCTCCCTCTCCCTGTGCACTCTTGTATGCAGGAAGAGGTATCGGTCTTGTGGGATGTGCCAGCACACCCCAGCTGAGCAATACTTAAAGAGAGCACCCACTGAAGACGTGGTTAAGGAGTGTTTTGCCTCAAGGTGACAGGACACCCAGGGGGAGCAGTAGCTCTGGGACTATCTGCCAACATCCATATAAATACCATAAAGTTTTCATGTCTTCTCCACTCCCAGGCCTTTCTTCCATCCTGCGGGCTACAGTGCAGCCCCAAGACTGCTATATGAGTATCACTTTTCCATAGATCATTCAACAGATGTGAAGAGATACACGGTGAGTTGTGCCTGTGGCAGGCTGGCTGGGATAGCTGCAGTCCAGGTTCTCTATGAGGTGACCACAGAGGGACCCCAGAGCTCCTCTTCATCCTTTGCCAGGTGAACGGGACAGTCCTCAGATGCAGCAGGACTTTGTGAAGCTGCCACACATGGGATCCAGGAATGGTATTTTCCTAGCAGATGGGCTTAAGCACCACTTTTAAAGCTACTGCAACAGTGCATGGCATAGGGAGGTTACAGAGCTACAGAAGAGCTTCAGACTATGATTGTTATTATTATTGCTGAGTGCAGCTGTCCTAGCTCCAAGAGGCAAGGCTGATGAAATTTATTGCTATATTAATAACCTTCATCATATCCTTTTTTGCGGATCCCTCTTGCATGTTTCTATAAAACCCATGAGATCATCCACTGCCTGTTAATAGAAAGCAGTTTATTTTGAAGGAGAATGAACTGACAGACTTTTATTCTCATGAACTGTATAAGAAATCTAACAAACCAGATGCAGATGGATCAATACAGGCTGTTCTTTATTTATCACCCCCTGTCTTCCTCACTTTATTTTTATGGCTATTAAAGATGCTACCATTGATATACCATTTTTTGACTGTCTCTTTATAATGTATACACTGGACAATGCTGTCATTGAATTTCATGTAAAATGCTGGGGTACTGAATGACTTCAGAAAGTGGTGCAGCCTCTTTCATTTCAGCAGCACTGGCTTTAGCTAGGGCTGGTGCTCTGGTGACTAACATTTCGGCTATGCTCCAGGAGGCACGAGGGAAGTTTGATCTTTGCTCTGAGCATTTCTTCAAGTGTTCTTGAGTTTTCCTTTAGGCAGGACTTTATTCCATGAGTTCCTGGGTTCTCTGCTTTATTAAAATCATTCCCTTTGGGCTTGTGATCGCCACAAAACAGAGCAGTGCTTGACTGCAGCCCTTTGATGATGCAATTTCAATTAAAACTCACTACTTGCTACAGACGAAGGGGAGTCACACTCCAAACCATGACATTTTGTCACGAGTAAACAACTGATGGGAGCCAACTGAATGTGAAGCTTGACATGGCTTTTCCTTGCCTGCACTGACTGACAGTATTGTGTCAACTAATTTGACTGTCAATGAGAGAATTAAACCCGATCACTGAAAAAGATGAAAGTCTCTATGCTGCAGTCCTGATTGCGACTGCTGGACAATGCAGTCATCTGCAAGCCAGTTTTAAATGATCCATCCTGAGGCTGGTAGCAGTTTGCAGGTAGGAAACCAAATTCAGCAACTAAACACCACACGGCTTGGGGAGATTTACAGCCTGCCATGTACTTTCAGTTTGGGATCTGAAATTGGACTGGAAATGGACACAGAAAGCTTGATTTTCCGGGCAAGTATGCTTGGCTCTTGTTAAAAGCAAAGCAAAGGAGAACAACGCCCCTACATTTATCAAAAGCAGCTTAAAATGCACTCCTGCAGCAAGATTTGCCTCAGATGTCAAAATGAGAATGTGATGCTCTTATAGGTCTGGCACCAGGTAACTAGCGCCATGCAGCTGGGAAATCTGGTCTATCTAGGCAGCCTGTATTGATTGAGGAAATCTCTGCAGATTTAGTAAGAGGAAAATGAATCTCTTTGCTCAGTTAAATATGGGTTAAGCAGGTGGAAATCCAGAGCTAAAACCTTAGAATAGAAGGAAATATTATTCTAGTGATTCAGTTTGCTTAAAACAAATGGTGTGACATTTGAATTGCAGCGTCTATCTCTAGCAGCGCAGCACCTCTAATCAGTTTCTCACCTTTCCATTTGAATGCAGCGAAGGCAGAGGTACTGCATTTACAATTACAGCAGATGACTTCATCCCTCTGAAAAGACTTTAAAAGATTAGAATTCATAGATTATTTATTAACCCTTAGTGAATGTATTTCCAGAATGGGAACAACATATTGCATCAATGTCTAGTTCCCCAGTTTAACTATGTTAATTAAGAGGGAAATGTATACTGCTGTAAGGAACTCAGCCCACATACCGCTGTACAAGGCTTTATCCTTATTGTTTCCTTTTTAGTACAAAGCCTTTGTTCCTTTAAACTTGTGTTAATAACAGTAATCATAACACTGGAGCCTTCCTGTGATAACTCATAAATAACAGTTCTAGTTAAAACAAGGCTGTTTAGCCAAGCCATCCAAAACAGGCGACCCAGCAGTTTAATTGACACATTTTGATTGTGAGCATCTGATTCACAGGTTGGCAAAGAGATCTGTGATATAGTGGCATGGGCAGCTTAACCCAAACACTTCTGCAGCCTAGATGACAAAAAAAATCTTATCTATGTTCATAATAGCAGCTGCAGCATACCCAGAATTGTTTTCCTTCCTTGTTGGATTTGTGGCAAATCTCTCCTCTACTAAAGCCTTCACTTGGTTCCTGGGCAGTAAAATGTCATGCCTTAGAAGCGGTAAATAAAGATGAGATGAGTATAAACACTATTTTCCAGACATCCAAGCCAGGTGCCAGTCCAGATGAAATATAAAGCTGTCCACAGCTAAGCGGACAGAGTTTTTCCAAGGAAGACTGAGAGAGATCAAGTAGATGAGGAGCCAGACCCATCCACTGGGGAGGAATGTTGGCTCCTTCCAAGAAAGCTGGAGAACAAGGAAGAGGTAAACACAGCTCCAGATGCCTACAGTGGCTGATCAGTGCTGGCACATCACTGAGCCACAGTCCGGGCTCCTCTCTGGGAAAACAGGGGGATCAAAGTCAGGAGGCAGAGTGAACCGTACTGTGATTTACTTTGACAATGCGTTGTCCCAACAGGAAAAGAAAACAACGTAATTTAGATGCTGTCAGGACAGAATGTCACCTTTAAAGAAATTGAGATCTAATTATCAAGATAACGTTTGGGAGACCTGGTATGGAATAATTCACAGACACAGTGAAGAATTAAAGCCTTCCAAAGCCACATAAACATATTTTTCCTTTCTCTCTAGTACTTATTATTTTCATCTAGGTTAAATGCACCAAGCTTAACCATTGAACATTTGAAAACAGACTATATAATGCTTTTAGGCTTGGTGTAAAGTGTTATGACATGCCAAGATGCTAAGGACTAGTTTCACCTCAATGTTCTGATTCATTAAACAACTACACTTCTATGGTGCCATTTTTGAATAACAAGGCATATCTGAGAAATGCAGCAAAAGTTTGCAGGATAACACCTCTATGATTAGGAAAATTTGAAAGGCACAAGAACTAAGAAGCAGAAAGAAGACCCATCAAGTTCATGTCAGGCAATTACAACAGGACTTGTGAACTTGTTCTGTTAAATAACTGAGTTGCTTTTTAACCTCTTGCACTTCACTTTTATAGTGGTGAACTCAAGAGCAAAGTAGTTACCAGAAATCACCAGACTGGTCTGAACAAGAAGTGCCTGAAAGCCTCACCAAACGGAGCCTGGGGCTCAGGTTCCAAAGACAGATATGTCAATTAAACTTAAAAAGAAATTTCCTTTTGAAAAGCTGTTCTCACAATTCACTGAAAATTTTGAAACTGAAGATTTGTTCCAGAAATATTCATCATCACAAATTTCCTGCTTTTTTCAGGACAAATTATTTTTGCATATTTGGACAACGCTTTGGACAGGCAACCAGACTTGCACATACTTATTAAACAAATTGCTAAACAGCTCCATGGCTAATCCTTTGCTGGTTGCTACAAATAAAGATAATTGCAATGCTGAAAAATTACAGTTAATTATAGTTAACAAAGGCAACTGTGGACCCTGGTCCTGCTTAGTTTAAATTCTCATCTTTCCTCTGGGCCAAATCCCAAAATCCTTTTATGCAGTTTTTTATTTCCTCAAACTTCCTTTATCTTCTAGCTGAAATTCAACGCATACAACATAACGACTGCTGAGGTGGAGTTACAGGGCATGCCGGGAAGGGAACTCTGAGCTAGCAGTAATTTGCATGTTTAATTAACTATATAATCAGGACGCTTGGGCAAGGCTTTTTTTTTTCCAAGGAAACATTCTTCACCTGGATATGTGCCATTGTAGAACCCAGAAACTTCTTGTGGAAATCTATGTGCCTCCTGAGTCGGGAATGAAAACTTCTGCCCCAGAGCAGTGAGCAAGGAGCATCCTCCTCCCACCAGCACTGCGGGCTGAGCAGGCATTTGCAGCTGCATCCTCTGTGTGCAAACAGAGGGCTCTTCCCACCAGCCTCTTCCAAGATGGAGCCACGTCTGCTTCTCCTGCCCTCATACATATGGAAGAAACAGTTAATTTACAAGGAGAGTTTCTCCGGCTTAGCAATCATTACGTGAATCTACAAATAAAATACTTGGGAAGCGGGTTCCAGTTTGAATCGAGTACTTCAGGGATGCAAATACAAACCTCTCATGGTCCAGATGGCAGCCCTGGTCTTCTGGCTACAGGGCATGCCCTGTTCTGGTGACACCGTCCTCACTCCCTCCCCTTTCTAATGACCAGGAGAGGGTCAGGCTCTTCTGCAGAACAGTCCATCCACATGTGCAGGTCCTTCCTCCAGCAAAATTTGTAGCTGAAGCTCAGGCTAAAGCATTCTTATTCCTGCTAAGACAACAGCAGATTAAATAGGATGAACTGATCGGCTATACTTCTTGTAAAGTTATCCCCAGAGATAAATGTACAATGTTGTTATGGAGGCTGTGGTGGTGTCTGCAGCATAACTAAGGCTGACAGACTGCTTGCATGTGGGTGGCTGTCTTCTTTCCAGCTGTGACCAGCTGAATTATATCACCTGTCCCACTTGATATATTAGGATATGCCCAAACTCAAGATGCATGTTTCTGCAATAGGGAAATTAATGTCCACCACTGGAGGCAATTAATAATGATTAGGAGCAAAACAGCAGGGTTAAATCTGTGCATTTAACAAAGTGTTCATACAGTTTTTTAATACTATACTTCAGCCACTGGGTTCTCTCAGATTTCTGCTCCTTTTCCGGGGGGCTAGGACAACCTTATCTTAATTAATGTGCAAACTTACTTGAAATGTCAAAGTTATTTCAGTGAGACATGTTTATTCATTACTTAATTCCAGTTTCAGCCCCAGTAGAGAAAAGCATCAAACATGTGAAGGAGTTTATAGAGAAAAATGTTCATTTCTGTGTCCGTTTTCATTCAGAACAGCACAGCTTTAGGTATTCATGTTTGAAGTCACTGCATCTCTTTGATTTCTGGACTCCTCAGCTAGTGTACTAAAAAGTGGCAGCAAATTGGCACATGGAAAATTTGCAATGTTCAGTTTAGTGCGACTCCTTAATTATCGTAGAAAATGGTGAGTGATGGGTTAGTAATTTCTCTTTTGTGGCCAAAATGTGATTTCAGATATGAATACTGGACATCTTAATAGGAACAGGATGCTCTTGCATATTTTAAACCTTCAGGATACAGGAAGCCTTGTGGTGTGCAGTGGTTTGCAAATCTCTGTAAGAAACCACAGAGTATTGCCAACTCTAGGCATTCCAAAATTGATGATGGAGGTTTCTAATTTTTTAAGAATTTCCTTTTATGCAGTTCTAATATTAGTGATATTCCTTAATATTCCTGAGATTTACAGCATGCATACACATTCTCAATTCTTTTATCTGCCTTTTTATTTTTGATTGCCTTTTTCACATTTTCACACCTTCTTTTGAAACTATAAGGACTTACATTTTGGGGGTGGGGTGGGGGAGGAGCTACAAGCTAAAGAAGGCTACAAGACTTTAAGAAAAACATGGAGACTGCAAAAAGCTAGGGAGAGTCTGTAATGGGGTGCATGGCAGCAGGTAAAGGACTTCATTAACCTCAAGATCTACCTCAAGTCAGCTTTATCTCGTTGTTGTATTAGGCAATGGTTTCCATCAACACTGAGGGACAGAGATCATAGATTTCACCAAACCCAAGAGCCACCCTTGGCAGTCAGGGTGGAGATGGGGATGATGATGGGGAACCACATGTAAAAAATATTCATAACTATTCGCATTTTCCATGCTAGCTGTATCTGTCCAAGTTTCTTATATGATAAAAAGGGTTCTGGGACTACTTGTCCATTTTCAAGCTTGCAGTCTCTGGTTACGTCATTTGCAGAATCCCTAAAATGTTGCCTTCAGCCACATGTTTCGACTTCAGGTTCGGTATAAGTGTCACGCAGAAGCACTCTTCAAAATGAAAACTTCACAAGTTTGGTGCTGATATGCCTCACAAGCCCTGCAAGTTCAGCAAATTAGGTTCTGCATGTGAATGAAAATACAGCAATACTTTTGCTACTTGTAGATAAGGAGTTATATGTTTGCTCATCTGGAAGTACAAGAAAAGACTTCTACTAGCATTAAAAGTGATGCACTATACCTTCAACTGCAACCTAATGGCTGGTAGGAAAGCCACTTTGTAACTATGAAATGTCAGATTTTGGGGGAGGTTTTGCATGCTTTGCTTGTTTTCACAGTGGATCAGCACAATGTTATTTAACTTACATTCAGTCCCAAATACAGATTTGTCAGACTTCCTTCACTTGCCAGGAAAAATGTACTGCTTCGGTGTTTATGATGATGAGCAAAAGAAGCCATACAAAATGCATTTCACAGAAAATAATATAATAGTCAAGAAGGGGATAGAAACTGTCAGATTACTTGAAACACAGCCATGTCTGGCATAGCAATACAAAAATGGAAGTAAAAATAGAAAAGGAGACCAATAGCCCATACCAAATGAGCCAGACAGAGGTAACAGAAGTGCTCAGCAGACACGACACCACTCTCATCAACTTGGCCTGAGAGGAGTATTTGCTATTAGATGTAATACTCCTGCATAAAACATGGTGGTAATGACTACTCTGAACTGACTTCTTGTGAAGCGGGAATGGTACTGACAAGACAAATGGGGCTATAAATATTATTTCAAGACCAAGAAGAGAGACCTTGGAGGGATGAGATACTGACCCAAGATGTTTCCTCTCTTGTGAGAGGGAGGATTGTCATGAAGGTTTCCACATTCAAATTGTTGTTGACTGCACAAAGAAGTGATGATCTTTAATTACTATAGCAATATTAATTGAAGAAGAAATCTACTCTGTACAATGTGCCAGTTTTGAAGAAAGTAACTGATGACAATTAGGAGCAAAGAAAAAAAAATCAGTAAAAGAAATACACCTTTCAACTGTATGAAAGGAAATCTGTAATTGCTTCAAGTATTCTACATAATTATCTGTAAATCCAGGCTCCCTTGCTGACATACAGGGCAAGACAACCAAGAAGAGTTATACAAATCTTAACATGGTTCCATGACAATAATTATAATAAAAATAGAAATAATAATGAATTTAAATCTTCTCAAGGCCAATTGATCTCAAGGAAGACCTGGGTTTTGTGACAACTATCACCATGAATCCATGGGTTGCCTGCTTTGTGGCAAGAATTGTATTTTTCATTTGCTGAATTAGTCTTCAGTATGAAGAGCATAGGCAACAAATGAGAGCATAGGCAGGTAGTTTTTCCATCTGAAAGTTAATTTTCTCTGCTATTATTATTTTGACTTAGTTGACTTTCAGCAATTATTTATGCAGACCTATCTCTCTAACCTAATCAGTTTCAACACATTTTTCTGCAGTACTCAACCTTGGGTGGCAGGAGAAAAGCTATTATTTTAGATGCTGCTTTATTGGACAACAATAACAAGCGGGTAGGGAATAATTGGTTAATCTTGTTGTTGGTTCTAAGATATGAAGTGTAGCAGGCTGGGCTGGACCAAGGAAAGGAGCAGACTTCTGTTCACAGGTCCTCAAGCTATGTTTGCTTGATCTTTCTTTATCGCAGTGCCTCGATCTAGGAACAAGGAGCGCTGTGTGTAGCTGGAGGATGGAAACGCTGTGATGTTTTTTACTTTGTCCATTGATCTGAGCGCTGCTGTACATGGATCTGAAGGGCTTCGGTGTGTCTCACAAATCCCAGTGAAATCAACTCTCATTTATTCTGTTATTTGGCTATTTATTCTCACTCTGTTTTTCCCTGCAGGCCTGAACATGACACATGGGTTCACACTAGCATTTTTCAAACACTGTGCCTCTGTAGCCAGGTTAATAAAGAGATGGCCAGCTAGTAGCCTGCCTCTAGATCTTTTTTTTTCCTGTAAATAAAATTGTGCAAGATGTTTATTTAGAAAGCTGGTAGAACAGACTGAGAGTAATTCCGGTTTCTGCGAGTGGAAATTGGAATTCATTATTACTGGGCACTAAATGTTCGGATGCTTTTCCGAGGTCCTTAAATCTATTTCATTTCCATGTTGACAGAGATATTAGACAGCTGTTGGAAAATCTGTCCATTCTTTCAGTGCTACAACAAGAAAGCTTTCCATTTAACTGCCAGGGGTCAATAAAGCTCTCTAATGTACTAATCAGTGTTGAGTGAAGTGTAAGAAAGAATAAGAAAGACTCCTTTCACTTTGAAATTTCATCGGCTCTTCTAGCTTACCAATGTGACTCCTGGCTGTGTTTGTGATGGGCTGAAGGGCTGAAGCACATTTTCTGTAATGGTCTCCCCAAGGGTTGGGGTGCAGTGGGCCCATCAGTGGCAGATGTATTGGGATCAATGAGAGGTTTTGCTCTCTGCAGTCTTTCCAGGCTGGAGAAGCAACGTCTCCCTGGGGATAGGACAGGACCACCTAACCCTTCCATTCTCAGCCAGGGACTGAGCTTTTTTGTCGAAGTGATTCGAGGTCTCCTGCTTTTCATGGTGTGAGCAGCATCCTAGCAGAGATTGCCTTGTGGCCATCTCCTCTCTCGCTTGCAATCAAGCAACATCACTATGGAAACCGCTTGCATGGAAGAATAACATTAGGGAAGGCAGTCTGTGTTGTTAGCTCTCTTTAACGCAGTATGTGTCTTAGTCTTTCCTCCCAGAAGTGGAATTAGTGTCTAGCTTGGCTCTTTATGAGAGCTCTCCCATCCCAGCTGTTTTGTTTCCCCACTTCCCCAGGCCATTCTTTCCTGACACCCGATTTTTCTTTCCCCTCAGTCTGCTCTCTGAGAGCTTGCATCCTTGCTCCCTGGGCATTTTGCACTGCCAGCTCTGCTCTCCCTGCCTGTTTCTGCTCCTCTTCTCCTTGCAAGCTGTGCTGACAAGATCCAGGCACACTGGTGGCTTTGCCTTTAATAAAAGCAGCACTTCTTTTCTTTTCTTCTTCTTATGGTGCAGGAGGATGCCCAAGTAGGATATCTCAGTGAAGTCCTCCACCTTCTTCCAAGCTGCTTCATCAGAATTTGAGGTCTTTTTGAGAAAACAGTGTCCAGGTGACTACTGGAGCAGCTGCAGAGAGAAACCAGGTTTCATCTGACCTTTGAGGCCAGCTTTCAGCAGGGAGCTGTGACCAGGAGGCATTCGCAGTTCCTACCTGCCAGAGTATGGAGCTGTTGCTGTAGGGAAGCATTTATTGTAGGCATGCACCTGGCTGTCACAGGACATTGCTAAGATGGTTTCCTATGAGACACAGTTCTCACATAACAGTCATTGTGCCAGTTCCTAAGAGGAGGGGATTTTATGTCTCTTCATTTATCAGTTGGTGCTTAGATTATTTTTTTTCTCACATTCCCCACATCAGAGCTTCTTGAAAGTAGAGCTTTTTACAGTAGTCAGTGGCCTTCTTCACATGTCATGGTATGTTGTGAGTCCCTTTTAAGTACTTTAACACTGCACCCCTCCTTACTTTCATGGAAAACAAGCAATAATTAACAAATACATGGCTGAAAAAATATGTGCATGGTGGTGACTCTGGGGGAGCAGAGGACTGACTGCTCTTCCAACCTCCAGCCCTCAACAGTGCCGTGACATAGAACCAAGGCTCCATAAAGTTCTGTGTCCCTGGTTAGCCATTTGTAAAGTATATCTAACACCCCTTTCTTAAGAGAGGAATAAGAGGATGTACAGCTCCAGTCCTCATGGATGCAGGGCTGTAGATCAGCACACAGTGTTAAATGTTAAAAGCTGTCTTTTTCTGACAGGTGATTTCATGAGTTCACATTTTGAACAGAACTTACAGGGTTATTTTATAAAAATTTTCAAATTAGGTGCTTCACCCTCAAAATCAGTAATCTATACCAGCATGAAAGAAAAAAGAAATATTTTCTGCTAGCGCAGGCAATGAGCATACTAGCACTCTGACAGGAGTGTAAATGCTTTGCAATTGTTTGCTATTAAAGTTTTAAAATCGATTTTCCAATAGCTTTAAATACTTGGGTAAAACCTTACAATAGGTTGGGCAATCATTTTAGCTTTATAAAAGCTAATGTGAAGTCAGCCACATGGTTATGTTAAAATCTTTCCCACTTGCATACCTCTTACACAGATTACAAAGCTAACGTGTTATAGATAATAAAATCTGGATGGGGGGAGGAATTGTCATCCCTTTTCTCCAGTGCCATTAAGCACAGAGACAGTGATGCTGGCCATTGCTTTGTAAAGGAAAAACAACAAGTTTACGGTTCCTCATTTCCCATGGCAAACAGATTGCTTATTTTAATTTTGAAAATAAAACATGGAGGCGATGTGGGTCTGTAAATAAGAGTGTGCATCTCAATTTTCTGCAAATGCTTAAGTGGTTTACATCTGTTTCCTCCCAGTTGTATTTCTCAAACATGAATTTCCATTTTAAAAAGAGTCATAAAATCACTACTGTTTCTCTGTGGATCTATTAGCAATAAAATAGCCTACAGAGGTTTGCACAGCCATGGAAAATGTACAGTGATAATAGGCTGTCCTGCTGTTACATGGCTTATGCAAACTTTACATTTATCACTGCAGAACCATCTATCCGCAGGGTTGGAGTACAGCAAACAACTGAATAAAAAAAGACCAAAAAAAGGAAGATGATACAGGAAGCTCTATATACACATCATTAATCAGACATGATGAATTCTCAAACTTGAATATATGTTTTCTCAGAGCCAACCAAGGGAAAAAAAATGCTGATCACAATCTGAAATGTAAAACTTTACATAAAATTAATCTCCTGCAAACGGACACTGCACTAAAGGACAGAAAGACAAAGAGGAAGAGAGAGGGAGAAAACGCCTTTTCATATCTGTCTGCTAGCTTTCATTTGTGGCACTCCTGCTATCCAAAGATCAGCATCTTGTAGAAAAAACTTGCAGGTTGATACTGGCACCACTCAGCAATTAGTGCAAGTCAGAGTGTCAGGAGTGTGAAAAGGCAGGAGTTGCAGCCAGACCGAGGAAGATCCCTAAGCCATCCACAGGGATCAGACACACCTCTTTCCATTAGCCAGCTGTGAAACCAGTGCTGTCCCAGTTTGGCATCTCCAACTGAATGGGGATTTACAGCCAGCTTAACTTCAGCAGAAGAGGGGCCCTGCTCACCCAAGTTAAAAAATAAAGCTAGAGCTGGCAACATCAGGGTTATAGCTGGAGGTCTTCAGAGATTTGTCATCACAGGCAGAAGCTCAAGACTCTTCTGGAGGGTTTCCGAAGGCAGCCAGGAGCACGTGGTAACCCCTGCCATCCTGACCATATTGACCCTTTGCCAGCTATGCCTCCTGCCAGCGCTCAGCAAGGAGGAGGGCTGGAGAACCATTAAGCTCACCTCTACCAGTCTGGGACTGTTTAGTGTCTTTCACAGGAATGGTGGGCTGCACCTCCTACAGAAAAAAAAGCACACGTAAATTAGTCTCTGACAAGAAAGCCTCACTGGGTTGCTCCTTGTTTGCCTCAGTCTAACATAAATGTTTATCAGGATGAAAGCAACTGGCTGCTCTTTATAGACACCAGAAGGCAACAGTAATATCACTGGATGCTTCTTAGCTAAAGGGTAATTATAATCAGAGAAGGAAAAGGAGAAGAGGAGACAAAAGGGGAAGAAATGTGGCTTCTAGAGAAGTCAGGAAGACTGGTGAGAAATAAAGCCTCTCACTGTTCAGATGGATTTCTGCCATTATCTGAGCTGCTAGCTTCACAGCATGAAAGCCAGAAAAACACCCAGTCCATGCACACAACATTAATCTGATTGCCTAAACAGAGTAAAAAAGGTGAATGAAGAGAAATGATTCCTCAAGAGAAACACAAGACACATACAAGCTCAGAAAGAGCAATGACTTTTTGAACATTACTTTGGAGTTGAAAGCAAATTGTCAAAAGTTTCTTTTTGGAGGTCTATGAGCTAGCTTTTGTATAAATGCATAATCTTTTTCTCTCATCAGTGATCTCGTGGGAAGCATGACAGCAGCCTTTATTGCTTGTAAATGGCATACTGAAAAACATGGGACATAGTCAATGTTGATGGAGTTGTAGTTTCCTAAAAGTACATCTGTGGATGAGTTAGGTCCTATGAGACCTTCTCAGTGCGTTGGTGTTTTTAGCTGAATGTAAACATGGCTGGAAATTTCAGTTTTTTGAGCAGGAGCTTGGCTGTTGACTGTTTTAGGAGAGATGCATAAGTCTCAGTGATGATATAATATTTAAGTGTTTCAAGATCACCGAAACATCCTCAGTCAAATACTTCACCACACTGGAAGAAGCTACTTTTCTCTGTCCTCTCAGACAATGCACTGGCATTTTTTTGTGTGGCTTTAGCTGTCTGGAAGGTTTGTTTCTTCCTATAGCTCTTCTGTTGGGGCCAATGCATAGTGTGGTTATTTAAAGAATATTTAACAGAAAGACTGAACATCATCTTTCTGAATCTGTATAAAAATCTCTACTTTCCTTCAACACCACGAATCACTTACTGGACCTCACATTTGCCACTGCTCCAGGGCTATCCCTAACCTTCCAGAAGCTGAGGGGAATCTTAGTCTGTGTCTTTATGCTATCCAGGATATTTCTCATATTCTCAGGAAATACGAGGAATTACATTCCTGTGGGAGCTTTCCTTGATGAAAACGAAATTGCAGCTGCATTGTGGCCCTGTAGCCATGGAGCCTGGAGAGAGGCTGGATTTCAGGCTCTTTTGCTTTATGGGCAAATGCCATGAAAGTTGCAGAAAATTATTTCCTTATCCATCGTTTTGAAGCACAGGGACATTTCCCTTGTTTCAGTAAGCTGGGCAGTTTTAGCTCTGTATGGGCCACATAGACACAAAATTGCTGGTGTGAAGAAGGGGCTGTGAAGTACCACACTATGGTGATACTATGTAGTCCTGACGGTGGTACATGCTGGACATGACCTTCCTGTGCTTAACTGGGAGGATATTTTTGAAGCTTTAATGCCTGAAATTATCATATGAGAACGCTAAAATTGTGTGCCAAAAGAAACGAATTCTGGAAGATCTAAATAGAAAAGCAGTGACTGGCATCCTGAGTCAAGGCAAAAATGTTAGCATGACATATGTCAACAAAATACTAACAACTTCACAGGACCGTGTTGTTAATTATTCAGTGCCTGGTGGTTTTCCATCTTGAACAAATGGTAATGAGCAAGTGTTTAGCAAGCCTTTAGGGAGCACAGGACTGTTTTTCAGGTGAAAACCACAAGTTTATAGTCTTGGGCAACAGGATTTGCATCTGGAATATTGTGTCCAGTTCTGGGCCCCTCCGTTCAAGAAGGACATGGAATTGCTTGAAAGAGTCCAGCACAGAGCCACAAAGATGATTGAGGGAGTGGAGCATCTCCCTTGTGAGGAGCAGCTGAGTGAGCTGGGTCTCTTTAGCTTGGAGAAGAGGAGACTGAGGGTTGACCTCATTAATGTTTATAAATTTGTAAAGGGCAAGTGTCAGGAGGAAGGAGCCAGGCTCTTCTCTCTGATGTCAAATGATAGGACAAGGGGCAATGAGAGCAAGCTGGAGCATAGGAGGTTCCATGCAAACAGGAGGAAAAACTTTTTTACTGTGAGGGTTACAGAGCACTGGAACAGGCTGCCCAGAGAGGTTGTGGAGTCTCCTTCTCTGGAGACATTCAAAACCAACCTGGGTGCGTTCCTGTGTGACCTCGTCTAGGTGATCCTGCTCTGGCAGGGGGGTTGGACTAGATGATCTTTCGAGGTATCTTCCAACTCCTAATATTCTGTGATTCTGTGATCCTGTGGTTTTTACCATCTACTGGCTCAAGTTTCCGTACTTGACTGTCACAAAGACCCATAACATTGGATTATGGATGTTAATATGATTGTTACACTTAAATTCCTGCTCAACTTCCAGTAATAACCTCTTTCCTGTCTAAAATCCTGCCACATTTCTGCTGGGTGAAAGGTTGCCTCATCCCATTTCAAGCTTTTCCTTGCACGGGCAGCAGATTTGCACAGCTCAGTCCAGAGGCAGCCGCCATTCACGGGTGGGCAAACAGATTTATAACATGCCAGGGTTTGCTGATCCATCAGTGGGGAAGAGGCCTTCTGCAGAAGGATCCATGGGAGCAATGCAAGAGGCAGAAAGAAGGGGAGCGATCAGCTGTAGGAAACCCTAGTTCATTACACCTGGCTTTGACCAGGGCCTGCAGAGTTGCTCAAGTGAAGAGGAGCTCAACCAAAGGATGCCCTGCTGGTTTCGTCTCAGCTGGAGCTGTGCTGCCAACTTGAGTCACCCCAAAACCCCTGTCAGCCCCTGACAGAGTCAGTTTACCTGCTGGGGCTGGGTGACTGGGTGAAAAGACCAGACTGAGCAAAAAGACCAGACTGAGCTGTTAAGGTGGGTCTGGCTGCAAAAAGGCCCTGTGGAGAGTCGTCCTCCACCACACAGGTGAGGAGGAGCCAGTGGGTGCCCACCACACATGGAGGACTACCAGTCAGACACATGGGATATACGAGTGACAAGACCCTGAACTCAGATAATTTCTAAATAACATACCTTTTTTTGGTTGCTTTAAATTTTTCCAGCCTTCAGGCTCATGAAGGGAAGGTTTGAAGCCTGAGTTATTGCTCAACTCTCCTGCTATTTAAGGCCATCTCAGAGCAAACCTTTGGGAGTCCTGCAAAAGAGAGGAAAATCCTGGCTTAAGCACCTTCTTAAGAATTATTTTAAACAGCAAAAATATCTTACTGCTACTCAACCTAGTTAAAAAATCAAAATCCAATGAACTCCTGCAGCTTCTACTGACAGCAGCTCCATAACATCATCACTGATATGAACTTTAGGACAACACTTTCTTCACTGATGGCACTCCATAAATAATATTCCTACTTATTATTAAAACCCGAAAAAACTCCGAGGAGAGAAATGTCATGTGCCTGAATATAACGATATTACTCGTCTGAAGGCTAATGCTCCTATTTTTTTTCCTCATACTGCACAGTATATTGAAAAGACCCAGTATATGCTATAAGTGAGGATACCTATAATTTTTTTTCTCCAGGAATCTTTGCACTTTCTAGACTTACTGAATGCCATAGAGGGAATGAACAGGTTTAAAAAACAATTAGTGGGACATGTGGTGCTCATTCTTGGCTGAAACTGCACATTCTCATCTGCCTGAAAATAGTCAGCAGTCATTCATGAAAAATGTTTTTGAACTAATGAGCTATATTTGCATTCCCCTTAGAAAGGATTTAGAATTTTTCATCTACACTGCACCATGAAAAATGGATGTGTTTTTCACAGAGGTAATTTGAACATAAACCACCGCATCAATGGGAAGACAACCTTTGCAGAAACTTTTTAACTTAGCACATTCCATTTGTTTTCGCTGGGGAAGGTCAAACTTACGTGAGAGATGTAAATTTCATGCAGAAACCTAGATGCTGATGAGATTTGTTTTTGTAGATAATCTGCAGCAGAGAAATTTTTCATAATGTCACCGCAAAATAAATTAAAATGTTCATCTTCATATGGCTGGTTCCATTGCATTAAAATAAATGTTGCAAGCTCATTTAATTAGTATAGTTAGGAATGTCTCTTCCCTGCTTCACTGACTCTCCAAATCACAAGTTAATTTGTCAAAATCAGACCATTGTTTTTCCTTCATTCTTCATTACTGAAAAGACAGCCCCATTTAAATAAATGTTTATGCTACAGAGAGCAGAGCAGTGAACAACCCCAAATATTTTTCTAAGCCCATGTTGAAAAAGTTTTGAGTGCAAAGAGCTAGAGTGCTTTTGTGTGTATGCATGCATGCGTGAAAGTCTGTGTGTGTGTCTGTGTGTGTGTGTGTGTGTGTCTCTCTGTGTGTGTGTGTGTGTGTGTGTCTCTCTCTGTGTGTGTGTGTGTGTGTGTGTGTGTGTTGTTATTGGATATTTGACTAGCTGGAAAGGTACAAAATTGAGCAGTCTGCTGTAACTGATGATGTAGTGCACACCATCTCTCATGCCAGTGGCTACATGCACTTGGAAGCAGTTTTCTTCTATGTTTTCAAAGACAAATTATGACAAAAGATACAATCTCTATAAATTACCCTAATCAAATCATTCTCTTCAAGAACTCTTGGTTAATCAATTAGTCAGTGTTCACAGTTCTTATGAATATCACTTCAGAGCCTCCCATAGTGTTGTTCTGTTCCAGTAGCAAATATTTAGAGCATTTTATTTAAAAAAGAGGAAAAAAAAACCACAACCCAATGGAAGAAAACAACAATGTATAGCAAATAGGCAGAGAACTTCTGCAATGTTATGGAGTCCATTAACATAAAGGAAACTTTTTGGATTTGCAGATATCACTGAGGTAGCAGTTACATGAGCTTTGTCTGTTTGTTTGTTTGTTTGATTGGCATAGTTTTTACTTATACCAAGGTCTTTTCAGAGGATAGATATCATGAATGAATGGAAAAGACCACTAGCCCATCACCTGAGCCCTGTCCTAATGTGATTCGACACTGTATGGGCAGGTACTGCTTCTGTGGCGTCTGCTGCAGTGCTACTCTTTAGTCTTCTCCAAGAGCTTTTCAATCTGCACAGGAAAAGCTTTTACATCTCAGGTCTATCTTCTTCTAACTAAGAAAACTAAAACCAAAGCATTTAGAAGAGTCCTGTATTTTTTCTTATCAGGAGGTTTTGGATTTGGCTTGGGATGGGTTTGGGTTGGGTTTTTTTGTTTTGGAGTGGGTTATTTTTGCTTTTTATCTGTCTTTTCCTTATTTGTGCGAGTTGTCTGGAAAAAGGCAAATAAGAGCATGAAAGAGCATTCTGCCAGCTACATTCCTTGGCATGGTAGTATTTTAAAATGTCATTCAAAATCTGTATCTAATGTGAACCTTATGATACTGTGAGGGAGAATCAACCCTATTTTCTTTTTCAAGAGCTTCATTATGAACCTTCTTTCATTAATAAATCATGTCATTAACAGGGAAATTTAATTGCTGTGATACTTCATGAATTCACAGTAAAAGCATGCTATATATTAATTGTTGGCATATTGACTTCCAGACATAGGAACTCTTGTGAACTGTGGAAAATCAACGTGTGCAGCTGTTAGGAAAATCCCTCCAAGATCACCAGAGTAGCTGAATAGAGAGCAATATGTTGAAAGGACTTGTTGAAAGCAAGCCAGAACCTGGATACATCTTTTAATGGACCTTGGTGATGCTATTTTCTGACATGACCTCTACTTCACCTTCCTATTTGCACATGTAGTGGACATAAGCATTCCAGAATAGGAAGAGCAGCTGTCATTAGGCAATTTTGGGTAGCCCAGGTTTCTTCAGGCCACAGCATGTGTCGTAAGGCTGGATCAGCTGTGTGGCAAGACAGCTTTGCCTTTCGTCTGAGAGAAGAGGGTTCTGTCATGCCCCAGGGCTCAGGTTTCTCTCTTCCCATGATGACTTTCCTTTTTTTGAGACAGACTGGAGATCTCACTAGATCTCACAGGCCAGTCTCCATAGCCAGTCTATCACTTCATTGAAGTGCTTTTCTGGTTGTGGGATCCCTTTCCCACTAGCTCCACAGAAATCTCCACGTGGATCTGACAGTCCTAGGATCCACTATGATCTCACATGGTCTCCAAGCAGGGGACCATGGAGGAGTAAGAAAGAGTAACACCACACTTTTGGGCTTGTGGGTGCCCGTGAAAGGCCTTTACTTTTGCAGTTAGGCAGAGGGGAAGCAAAAGATCAATTTCAGCAATCTTTCCCCATCCTCATACACCCATACACTCATGGCATCTGGAATAGGTGTCTTACATTCCCTCTACCACATGGAGAGCAGACATACCCATTGAGGATGATGAAGAACCTTGGGTACGAGGTGCAGATTTGCCTTGGGATCCTCCTGCTTCACCATTCATTGCACAAGAAAAAGTTGCTGAGATGTCAAGGGGACAAAAGCCTCAGTGCCCCTGCCCCCATTGGACATTTCTACTTCCACAGTTCTCCAAAGAAGAGAGTTATGGGATGATCTGAAATTGCCTTCTCCTTTTTCTCATTGGCCATCTGATATATGGCTCCTGTGCCAGCTCAGCAGCAGCGTTTGAGTCTAGGAAAATTAACTGTGAAAGAAAACACTGGTGGGTTTATTATTCTTCTATATTCTCTATAGCAAATGTTTTGAAAAGTACCAACCAAACTTGGACTCATGGGGATTGGTTCTCCTCAGCAAGTCAGCTACAGTGGACTGCTGGAATCAGTAGGCTTTGACATGTATAAAAAGTTTCAGTCAAAGAAGACATACAAATCTGTATACTCAAAGAGCTATTACACAGCTTAAGCATTGCCAGCTCATACTATTTCAGATTTTTTTCTGTAGGACTCTGATGTTAAAATCAAGAGATTACACAAGAATCAGCTTAATTCTTTTAAAAAACCCAAGGCTCCACAATAAAACTCCTCAGAAATAATCCTGTTGGCTGTAGAAGAAAATATGAACTGGGCTCACACTAAAAACTGAGAAACCAAAAGACAAAGTTAAACATTTAATTTTTAGCAATCGTGCATCTGTGAGGCCTGTTTTTTCAGTTCTATGTTTACTTGTTGCCTTGCTCTGCAATACACAGACTCAGGGTGTGGGAGTGCCAAGCTCTGTGGGGAAAGGTCTGTTGTATCCCCTTTCCCCCTCAGCTATGAACTCACAACCTGGGCTCAACGCCTGCTTTGAAACACTCTCAGAGGTCATGAAGAGGAAAACATTTTGCTCTGGTCTGTTGCTCTCTTCCCATTGAGAGGCAGCAGTCCTCTTCACAGTCGGGTATGCCAGGAGCTACCTGAAGTACCTGAGATTCGGGCCGTGGCAGTGAAGCTGCCTTGCCTCAATGCCACCAGAATTGTGGCTGGAAGATGAGGCGGGCAAATGCCACCCACAGACCAGATCTGTGAGGCCAGGCCTGAGCTGGTTTAGGGTAAGTAAAATGAAGGCTGGCTGTGGTAAGGCTTTTCCCAATGGAAGCAGAACTCACATGCTCATATCCAAAAATCTCTTGTGCTTTTCCACCTACACTGGAGTTACAGATGGCATTTGTTCAGAAGAAAGTGAGTGGGAAGTGTCTTCAATCAGGCAAATTAACCTGCTCCCCTCTCCTTCCCTGGGAGAGGAAGAGCCTCTGTTATAACAGGGAGCTTGCTTTTGCTTCAGTGAATCAGATTGTATCAGAAACGCCAACAAAACATTTCTGAAGAGAAAATAAGTTTCACAAACCTTCTTTGCTGCCAGTGCCTCCAGGCCTCAGCTATGCAAACAGATGCTTTATCACCATCCACAGACAGTGCATAAGAGACACCATGGTCTCCTAGACAGACTTCTGCAATAAAAAAAATGACAGGAGGGAACGCAGAGTACAACCCCCTATTGCAGGAGCCCATCTTGACTTTTAAGAGCCTATATATGGTGATAGCTCTCTTCTCGCTGTTATAAAAGTTCTTAAAACAATCCAATAACAATTTATTATTTTCATAAATGTTAGTCTGTAAAATCGTATCCTTCTCACTTCATTGCAGCGCCCTTAGACGTAGTTGCAGATCAGAGAGGGGAAGAGGCTTTTTTCCAGGATTTTTAAGGTTTTGCTGAGGCATCAGCTGTACTCTTCCTTTACGTAAATGTGCCTATGTCCCAAGGACTGATGGTAACAGTTCTGGTGAGTGAATTTCTCACTCTGTCTCTCTCTTTCTCCTTTTCAAGTTGCATCTGGAGATCATAGTCTTTGAATATTTTCAAAATGGAGAAATATATAGCAGAATGGTGTGTAGTTCACTGGCATGTATTAAAAAATGCCTCAGAAGGACATTTGCAGGGCAATTTGCACAGGCAGGACTGTGAACAAGCATGGTAAGACTACAGGTTAGGTCATACTAATATTTATACTATGCATTTACTACTTATATCAGTCTGTATCTATGTATGGTAACAGAGATACTGCAAAATTCTTGGAGCCAGCTCTTTGCTGTTGTGCATCAGGCCAAAAGCTGTTGCTCTCTCTCTCCTACCTGTTTACCTGTAGGCAAAATCAGAAGACAATGCCATTATATTCCTTTCTGTTTAGTACCCGGGAGCTATCTCCTTCTGTCTGTGAGAAGCAGTGCTTGCTACCAAACTCTGCCTCAGGAAGAAAAGCTGTTACATAAGCATCTGAGTAAACTGCTGCACCAAGAAAACCTGAGTTAAGCTGCCAGTAATAAATACATTTATTGGGTAGACAGTAAAAAGTACTGAAGAGTTTAAAATAAATTCTAAGTTATTTAAACTTAATTTATGACCAAGAAAATAAACCCTCTCTTCTACTATTAATGTTTTTTATCTGGGCCATCAAATGTCACATCCTACTGATTTTGGATGTAAGGTCACTGGAAACAACATATCAGTGGTGTCAGCAATACAAATCAACTGAAATTCCCCTAAAAATAAAAATGTCAGGAGTAAAATAATAGGCAATAGTTATTTCATGGTATGAAAGACTTGTAATATATCAAGAGTTCACCTTTTTCCATTTTTATCATATATCACTTTGAACATTAAGTATAGCTCCATTTCATATATTTTAAATATAGATAATGTATCTAGCTAAAACAACAATCTTAGAGAAAAGTGCACTGAAATGATTGTTTGGGTTTGCATTCACTTTTTGAAATGCCTCCTAATTTATATCAAATGATGAAGCAATAGCCCTGTCTATAAAAGGCAGTGCAGAGCACCAGCTGATGCTTTCTAAGAACACATTTCTGTGTTAATGGCATATGGGGATATAAAATGGATCTGGACTAACAATTTTAGCAAGAAGAAAAAAGAAGGGGTGGCCCTTCAATCTGGCTGACCCTGCATTTGGCCCATGAAGACAAGACCCAAGCTAAACCAAGCATTGCAGGAAGCAGTAACAAATGCCACTGGGAAGGCACCAAGCAGCACATATTTGTGAAAATGCCTCCTTTGAAGTTTCTGTGTAGATGAACACATCTGTGTCCACTAAATTGTCTTTAGTACAAACGGGCATTTCCTCGGGCCATTTGTGACTGTTATTAAATGGCTACCAGAAAACAGGTTACTAATTTGGCTTGCATCACCACGCGGAATTATAACTGAACATGCTAAATGTCACACCGTGCTGCATGCGGCACTCACACAAAGAGAAACAGGCAGCCATAAATCCACATTGCACAACCAAAGCCACATGAAACTGAACACCCAGTTCAGACACAGTTGGGTTTTCTGCTGATTGAGTAACAGCCTGCGAGCATTTGGACCTTTTGCTTTTATGTGTAATGAGGAAGAGGATGGGAACGCACTCTCATTCATCGCTAACACATCTGGCCCTGGATCTGTGGAATCTTCCAGGCGTGGAATCTTCCAGTCATGGAAACCTTCTGGGGTCCTTTGACTCTCTTTTAGGGTTCAAGCCCTTGGTCCTGTGCCCCACATGAGAGCAGGAGCCAGGAGCCTGGGTGTCCATCCCCAGCACTGTGTCTTTGGACCAGCACTGCCAGTCAAGCTGGAGAACTGTCTTTTGTCCCAGCCATGCATGCCACTTCCATTTCACCTCTCCTTCAGAAAGAGAAGGAAGTTCTTAAAAAGCCACAGAATAGCTGCAGAGTTTCATGTCACCATTGCATCTGGCCTGGCAAAGATGAGTGCAGTCCTCTCATGGGCTGCCTTGGGCTCATGCAGAGGCCTTTGGTAGTGGGCAGCTATTTGGGATGGCTTTTAAATAATTTGCTACCAATCAGCCAGAATTAATAACTTTTTTATTCTCATGTCACTCTTTGCATGTTTGAGTGTTGTTTGTAGCAGGTATAAGTTATCCTTTCCGTGTGTGTGCTACTAAGAAGAGCGCTGAGGCAATGGCAAACATGGGAAAGGGGACAGGGAAAAGTCCTCACAAGGCAGGATGAGGCGAAATCCTTTTGGGACAGGATGAGCACATCAGAATCTAAGCCAGAAATGCACTCAGAAGCTTTCATCTTGAAACGGGAAAGAAAATTCAGAGGCCTGTAGGAAGGTAAAGTATCCAGGCAATAGTTCAGGGGGAAAAGCCGCCCTGCAATTGGTATAAACATTTCTGGTAAAGAAGAGCTATGACAGTGTTTAGAAAACACTTTGGATAGATTCTGCCAGTGTATCTCTCAAAAAGTTTATCTTTAGAATCATTCCCTAGAAAAGGCAGCACACTCGTCCATCAAATCTTTCCATATAACATAGGCGTGCAACAGCACTCCACTTTCTGATCACATTAAAGTTGTGGATGCCCAATGCTATACAAATGCACAACATGCAGAGGTGTTGGTGGTAGAACGTGAGGTGATGACACAGAACAATGAAACCTGACAGGTTAAAGACAAATCATACCAGCCAGCTCACATATACGTTCTTCTAGCAGGGCTGATACATTACCACATCATGGAGAACATGAGACAAAAGGTTATGTCACCTGGAAACATGGGGAAGAGAGGATGCAGTCTAGAAAGTAGGAGAGATGTCAGCAGGTAGAAATGATGGATCATTTCTCCTGTAGCTGAAGCCTATGAAACAGATCCTGTAATATTGTCATTAGGGGGTTTGGAAGCACTTCAGTGATAAGAACTGCTTTTCTGTCTGTTTTGTGGTAACTATTGCCACAGATATGTGATTCGTGGGTGGCAGTTTTCCTATTCCTTTCAGCACTTTTCCTTTGTATTGATTCAGCAGTTTTCTCAGGCAAGAGAACTTGGGATTCATGGTTCTAGCTTTAAAGGTGTATTTCCCAAAAGAGATTCTGGAAACACTTTTAATTTTTTACCATTTAAGCCATGCAAGAATCAAGATACTGACTCTGATGAACTGTGCATATCATCCTTTTAATTCCCTGTAGTACTTCCAAAATATTGTCCTCATCATGGAAAAGGTGAAATATATCTAATGAACACAGTTTCATTATGTCAGGAACTCTATGCTGTTCCTTGTCATGATGGACTTCTCCATTTCTGACTTGTATTCTGATGCTGCCTCTCTCTTGCATTAACCTGCTGTGATC
This sequence comes from Mesitornis unicolor, assembly GCF_000695765.1. Lineage (NCBI taxonomy): Eukaryota > Metazoa > Chordata > Aves > Mesitornithiformes > Mesitornithidae > Mesitornis > Mesitornis unicolor. The sequence continues at coordinate 122,705 of NW_010176361.1, forward strand.
TCATCAGAAAAGCTGATCCATGAAGCTGAGGTTATAGCAAATGTTACTTAACCTAATAACTGGTCTGACAAATTTTAAAATGCCTTTTAATATTTCCTTTCCAGTTGTGTTTTCATTCACATGGTGCTAATAGCAGCTGAGTAGCCGCAGCCATGGAGGTAGGCATGAAACCTGTATTTGCCTTCCCTGTGGTGTACAAACATATTTAAACTCCAGAGGAATTTCTGAAACAGTTGTTTATTCTGCTTGACCTGCAAGCACACACTTTCTCTGTACTTTTGGCTGTAAGACATTTTAAAATCTATTTATGGCACAAAACATATGGTTGCCCATGCTGGGGGAAGAAATCCTTTATTTATCTGCCATAGGTTCAAGAGCACTACAGATAGACAAGCTCCACATTGTTTCACAAATACAGCCTTGACCTGCAGAAACCCATCATGGGCTTATTGTAGTGCTTGTGTGATACAAAACCAGTGCCTTTGCCCTGTAGAAAGTAAACTGAGATGACTAAACTGACTTCAATTGGTAATTCTCTCAGCAGTCTGATCAAAATGATTAATGGTCATTCTGGTCAATGTTGGATTTAATTCAAGGTCACAGAAAAAAAAGATAAAAGGTCACTTTGCAGACCAAGCTGTATTTATCTACGGATTTTTTTTATTAAAGGAATTAATCTGATAGTGTTTCCATACACAGCACATTAATTATTTATACATTTGATACAAAATTACTTCATACAAAGATTAAGATTGAGTCTTAAATTGCCCGCATGGGGCACAGGGCTTGAGTCCTATGATGAACCTCATCTAGTGCGACACAGCTGAATCAGTTTAAAAATGAAGGCTTAAAGGTGTACTGACCCTCGTATTGCACACAGCCAGACTGACTTCCACCAGATGTTACATGTACTGAATAAACTGAAGTTCCAAAATAAATCTTGCCTTGAGAAATATCTCAGCTTTTGCGACACATTTATCGGAGTGTCTGTTTTCAAAGAGGCTTAGCCCACTGTCCTTCATGTTGAGATTTGAAGTGACAGATATTTAAAACAAATAATGATACAGCAATTTTATTCAGTCTCTGGAAGTTTGAAGGGAGCATTCTCAGCCTTAAGGCACTGAATTTCAGTCAGAAGTAATTTCTAATGTTGCTTTGTCGTATTGCTTGTAAATTCAATATAATTAGAGGCATATACAGTTCATTACCAATTTGAACTCTTGCCCAGTTTTTTTCAGTCTGTTGCATTTTCAAAACACTTTATTAAAAACTTGTTTTGCTGTCATATGTTTTAAAGGGAAATAATATCTCACAGCTAATCACTTATTAAGATAATGCAACCACACAATGCAGAAAAACAACAACATAACCTCTCTAGAAACAGATGGAGAGTTAGAAATGAACCTTTGCTTGGTTGCACATGAATATTTTGAACTTACACTTGAAATATGTATTAGCTGTATTTTCATCCCAGGAGTGATAAATACAACATTAGATTGGAAAACAATTATTTCCCTTGCTTTTGGATGTACAGTACATTATTACCTAGACTCACTTATTGTTTCAAATAATGCACTCTGAATTTTCATGTATTTTTCACTTCTCATAAATGCCTATAATGAGAGACAGGAAACCTGAGGAAAATATGAAAACTATTTCACGGTAGTACTGTTACTTTGTTTTTTTCTTTCTGCTACCTCATTAGGCCAACTGCCAAAAATCACATAGCAGAGAGCAAAGGTTTCCATTTTCAGTGATGGATGATGGGCCAGATCCATGGTTTAAAACTAGAGACATTTCCTACTGAATACAACATCCTTTGATGTTGAGGGGAGGTTTTCCATGGATTAGTGATAAAAGAAACATTTACATATTAGTCCTAGGATCCTGCAAAGCTCACATTAGGAATCATGCATGCTGAACCTATTATCTCACTAAATATTGGGCTACCATTTTGTCTGGTCTCAGGCAAATGCTAGCAGTGGTCTTGTTGCCTTCCTTCTGTTTGCATATAGCATCGGTGCTGTGGCTCCACGCAAGGGTATGAAAACTGGTTCTCCATTCAATCTTCAAAGGTTCACCAAAAAAACTCGAAATCTGTATGTCCTGTGTCACAGGGCCACCACTTCAGCAAGTTGTCACCTATCTGAAGGTGGATGTGCTTCGAACTGGGTTAACAAGATGGTTATAGTGAGCTCAGCGCTTGGACAGCAGTGAAGCGGCTGTGCTTCAAGGGGCATCAGCCTTGCTGAAAGATGGGGATTGCAAATAATTCCCCAAGAGGAACGTTAAAAAAATACACCCTGACTCATGTTTATAGCTCCTAAGGGAGGATTTTGAAATTTAAATAGAGCCCTACAAAGTGTTTAGGTAAGGGCTGAGCAACCCCCAAAAGAGACAGCTAGACCTGGGATGTAAGTTTCATATGGGAACTGGACTGTTCCTACCCAAGTCCTGTTGGATTTGTGCAAGCATCATGACACCTTTCTAACTGGATATCCAAAGAGAGAAAAACCTCTCAGAGCTGTAGTCTAGGTATACATTTATAATAGCACAGCAGCACTTGAAAAAACTAGTCCCTGGACCACTCATGCAGGCCCCCATTTCCCAGTACATCTCTCAGCTGTGTCTAGCAGGGGCTGATTCCTGCTCCCTGTTAGTGCAGGTCAGCGAGAGACAAACCAGGCCTTCCAGTAAGCAACATTAGGGGGAAAGTATCTGAAGTGCAGTAAAGCACCAGGGAGAGCATCTGAAATCAACAGTCTCCCAGACAGTATTTTTAATGGTATTAAATGGACTTATAGCTATTATTTATTCATTTCCTTCTTACAGGCAGCATCTCTCAAGAATAAGTATTCACCTTTCTGTATATATGCGCAAGCTTTTGTTTTCATGTCCTTTGTCCTTTGCTTCATTTTCTTTAACTTTCTCGTCTTTTTATTTCCCCTGTCTTTTATTTTACTGTTGTTGTTGCTTTGATTTTCTTCCGCTGCATTTTTTATTCTTATTTCAACTTGTCTTCTACTCCTGGCTTTATCCCTGTCCCTGCTTTTTCTCATTAAAATGTCCAGCAATTGAATAGTTAACGTTGACAGAGAGACAGGCAGACAGACATCACCACCACAGGGCTTTTTAAGTTAATATCTTGCTATCATTGACAGTCTGAGGGAAACTAAGCCCCTAAGAGCTAAAAATTAGGGCTACTTGCAAGTTCAGGAAAACAGAATCAAATTTGTTGCACTTCTTTCAAAAAACATCGCAATCATGAGGGCCAGAAATGTCTTATTTGTTAAAAAAATAAATAATATTTTTTAAAGTAAGAGCATGTTGTTTAGGGCAGAAAAATGTATAGGATGGGCTGAACCCAGTCTGGTGCCATCCTCCTGCTGAGACAGGAATGGCAAAATTCTCTAACAAAGGGATGAAAACACAGAGTCTGAAGTGGCTCAGTGTTTGCCAGTACTTGGGATATTGCAGTAAAAAGGAATATTGAGGTCTCTGTTCACTTGACGTCTGGGTGGCAAATGACAGAGGTGTGAACACGAGAATGCATGCCCTTGACCTGCTCTGATCATACATTTCGGACAAACAGCAACATACAGAGGACTCACACTTCTGTAGTGGCACTAAGGCTGCAGGTGTTTCGTATGTCCTTACCTGCCCAAAGCTCACTGATTTTTGGTTACTGTTATTGCTGTGTAATCTCCTATAGACATGTAAATATGCCAGCAGATATTTACATGACTTTCAGTCTAAAATCGGGTTCTCAAGTAAGACCCAAGCAGGCCACGGCTCCACTGTACTTGCCTGGGAGGTGAACCAGTGTTTGCAACACCTAGAGGTTCATAAATCCAAATTATTTCCAGATTATTGACTAGATATTTCACCTGGCCTCTGCAACTTCTGAAAAAGCCTTTCATGCAGCAGTGAAACACACTGACCCAGAGGAGGGAATCTGGAGGTCTCGTTGCCCTCGGCATGTCTCTCGCAACCAGGGAGAACCACCGACTGCAGGTCAATCAATCCAGCACTTTGCACAGACACGGATGTGTCCCTGAGAGGGCTAAAGGGGTTGACAGGACAGTGCTAAAGGCATTTCTGTAAGAGTAGTTACTACTTGCATCTTTTGGAAACAGCAAGGTGCAGATAAATCAATCACAGACTAACCATGGCTGGCAGTAGATACATTCACACCTCATGAATGGAAGTGAATTGTCTTCTTGTTTGGTAATTCAGTTGTTCAGTCCCAAGATCAGTTTGCCAGTTTGAATCAGAGCAGATTTCTGTAACTCAGTACTGCCTGTCGCAGCTCGAGTGAAACAAATGCTCCAGTCTTCTTTGAACTTCTGAGTATTTTGACCTTCAGAACTTGTACCATGAATTTTTCAATTAACTAGCTCATAATTAAATCAACTGATTAAATAAAGAAGTTTTAGTTGATAAAGTACCGTTATGCATTCAGATGGCACAGGAGTTTTAATGATATGTAGATTGTCCCTAAGAACAGCTCAGAAACAGACTCCATCCTCCTACACAGCTTCATGGGTCCCTCCCTGCCCTGCAGCCCCCACACTGCCCAGGCAGCCTACATAAATGAGGCACAGTGGGCCTGGGGACAATTCAAGACACGTTGTTTCTGCCCTTGACTCCATGGGCACTGGCAGGGTGTACTGCTGTTTTGTGCCTCCATTTTGCACTCCAAAATGAAGCTGTGGTACCACCTCTGCTATGGGGTGAGCATGATCAAACTCATCCTTGAGACCCAGTCTCACGGTGCAGAGGTATTGTATATCCAAGCAGCAGCTCTGGAGTTAGGAAGAGAGGGGTTGTGACCAAGTATTTTTCAGTGAACGGCACTTGTGAAAAAAGCTGGAGAAAAGCAGGAGACAAAGGAAAAAATGGATGTTGCTCAAGCAAGTACTGGGAGGTGTGGCGTTAACAAAAGCAGAGTTTTTTCAGCAGAGCTGAGCACAGTATTTGAGGTGCAGCCTCACCAGTGCCGAGTACAGGGGGACAATCACTTCCCTGGTCCTGCTAGCCACATTATTTCTGATACAAGCCAGGATGCCATTGGCCTTCTTGGCCACCTGGGCACACTGCTGGCTCATGTTCAGTCAGCTGTTGACCAACATCTCTGTGTCCTTTTCCACCAGGTAGCTTTCCAACCACTCTTCCCCAAGCCTGTAACATTGCATGGGGTTGTTGTGACCCAAGTGCAGGACCCAGCACCTAAATGCCCTCTACTGTTTGATTTGGCTTTTGAACAGGAGCTACTGGTTTCTGTGTAAGTAGGTGGCTTGACTAAAATATTACAGTTCCCATTAATCTCTCCCTTTGATGGCAGCAACCTCCAGTGTTCTCAGCCTTGGTTCACCACTGGGCCCGGGCACCAAGAGACATTGGTGAGAGTCTACCATATGACTATTTCAGATATCTAAAGCCCAGGCCACCCTTGTCCTTGCTTAAGGAAAAAAGAGCTTTCCATTGTATTTGAACTTCACCTGACTTTGGATCATTACCAGACTGCACCAGGAAAAGCTGCTTGACTTAGATGTGTCATTTGGCATATCCTTTCCCATCCCTTAAATGTAAGGACCATGAAAAAATGCAACAACGAAAAACATATTCCTCAGATGATAGAAACAAAGCACTCAGGATTTTTCTAAAAGCTCTTTAGCCCAGTTCCTCAACACAAATCTTTCTTCCAAATCTAGGACTCGATATGCCACATGAAGCCATACATACTGCTCAGAGTCTAAATTTAGACTCTCTTCAGAACTGAAACTATGCCAGAGGAAAAATGTTTAACAATGGTCTTTATTTAATTTGACATATCCCTCTTCAAATACTTGCCTTGCAAAATCCTTTTGTGCTCTTTTAAGTAGGACAGTTTCTTTCCTTTGTGTAATTCAAGTGTGGTATAAAGTGGGAGCTACTCATTTAAAAACACACACATGCACAGGTAGAAAGATAAGGGAAAACAAATCTCAAACAACCAAACTGCTTAATGTTGCAAGTAGAAAGTAAGACGGAGGAGAGAAAATGAAGGAGGAAAGGAAAAATGCTAGAATGAAAAAAGAAAAGGAAATATAAAAGTTGCATAACATTTTTCTGGTTCTTTTCAGGCTAGGATGCACGCAATATTATCACATTGTCAATATTTTGACACTGTCACTTAAATATCTCACTGTTGAAACAACCTGAAAGTGGTAATGTCATATTAATAATAATAATTATTATTATATTCCAGAGATCAGTTCCCTTGTATGAATGCCTTCTGTCAGCATTTCTTCTGTGTCTTGTTTCATTTTCATGGTAGCACATGAATGGGAGCAGGATTTGCTGCTACTCCTACCCAAAGTCATGATCACATGTTTCAGATGTGAGACCTAACTCCTGTACTCCACTGACTGTGGTAATGCAGACAACAGATAATAGGATCAGAGGAATCAAAACTAGCCTTCTTAGAGTCAAGCAAATGTGTTTAATACCAGAGAGGAACCCAAATCCATAAAATAATTCATAACCTGAAACAGCACTAAGTGGAATGTTTTTAAAAACATTTTCAAGATGTATTACTAGATTTTTAATTCCTGAATGGTGCATATTGCACATTTGGTTGATATAGTGTCTAAAATAAACTTTTACTACTTTTTATTCCTGCTAGCACTGAAACAACAGAACAAATGAAGAGCGTATGAGACTCCACCCCAGCCCACTCATCAACAGAGCTCTTAAGTGCACTCCCAACCACGTAGTCCAGCTTTGCCCTTAGCTTCACATCTGCAGCCTCGCTGGTAGATGTCTCCTGGCAGTTGGAGAGTGGATGAAGTTTTTGTCTGTGTTAGGAGGAAGGGAATGCAAATATGATTTTCCAAAACTCAAGCAGCTAGGTACTGTGGTATTGAGATGTATGGGGATCTCAGAGGGATGTGATGAAGACAAGAGATGTCAGACTCTAGATAACTTCTGAGCAAGATACTCAGAGGGCGGATCATTAGATGGTGGTGCATTTAGAAGGCATGACCATGGAAGAAGAAACAGAGAAAAAGATCAGCTAATAAAGAAGCAAAAAGAGGCACAGGTTTGCTTCACTGGAAGAAAAGAAGGAGTATAAATAGAAAAATGGTGAGAGGACAAGGAAGATATTCAGCTCCAACAGGAAAGAGAAAAAGGCAACAAAGAAAGAACAACGATGTTCCACAGGGTGTTGCACAAAAAAAGAAAAGCCAGAGAACTCTGTAGGCATTTTTGCTCACATTAAGAAGAGGAAGGTCTTTGTGATCAGTGGTTTTTATTAAGAGTAATTGGGAAGACTGTTGACAAAGTCAGATTTAGACAAGAGAATGGGTACTGGCAGTTAGAAGCAAGGAGGTGTTGTAGGGCTGGAAAAAATCCTGACGGGAAAGAAAGAAAATCCCCTGTCTGTCCTTCATGATGGGCCAGATGACACTGCCATAGTCACATTAGAGGTGATCAGGGATGGCTGTCAGATGAAAATGCAGAAATCAGTGAAGTTGCAGGTACCCTTTGTTAGGCAAAGAGAAAGGTGTGACTCAAGAGGTAGGATAAGGTGATGGCTCGTGGGCCAGTGCTATGAACAAGGTTCTGGGATGTGTGACCCTCAAAAAGGGGTCCACAGGGTGAGGAATGCTCTTGGGAATGTACTCCACATGGATAAATTCTAGGATTGCATTTGCATGACTGGTAAGAGTTATAAACTAGAAACAGAGGGGAGAGAGTTGGGAAACTCACTTCATCTCTGTGCTCAATTCTAAAGCAAAGAAAAAAGGAAAATCAGATAAATGAGATTATTGCAATGGGACACGGAAGGAGAGAGGAATAGGCAGCAAGAGAATATGGGAATAATATTGAAGAGAGGAATAAATGTTTGTGTGATACGTTTAATGAAATTTGCTATTTAAAAGTGGATTAAAACAGAGAAAATCAAGAGAAATGCTGTGCATTAAGACCAGATACATATAGGAAGTAGAATCTCTGGTGCAGAACAAAAGAAAAAGATATTACAGGAACAATAGAAACACATTGGAACAGTAATCTTGCCTCACACACAGACATTGAGAGATATGCATTATTTAAAAAGAAGAAAAGGTAAAAGGCGGTGAGGTAGCAATTCTCATTAACTGATGAAGTAGACTGAAAAGAAATAAGAATTGATTGCTTCAGTAAAACCCAGAAATGGGCTAAGTAAAAATCACTTTTGGAAAGCCTAAAAAAAGACAACCCATGGAAATTAAAATAGAGTCTGCCACTCACTTTGATGGTTGGATTTTCTTATGGCTGTACACCACCATCTCATTACAAGAAACCAAGGGAACACATAATTAGAAGAGTTTCAAATTCACCATGCAGTAAGCAATGCTTCCAAACACAGAAGGACAAACCATCTTTTCATAAAATGGTCCAATTTCTACAGCAAGTAGTGCCAGCCTGTAGAGCACCTTCACATGAGATACAGTTCTGGCAAGTACCAAAACATTTCAAGGTAACTGCTTGTACCATTGAAGTTTGGTCTAAATGACCATGAATTTATTCAATTTTAAATAAGCAGAAGGACAAAAACAGGCCTAGATGCATGATCTGGAAGTTTGAACTTGAAATGTCCAGCAAGCCAGAAAATAAAATCTTAAAACCTGTAGGATATGCATGTAGAAAGGAGTTGGCCTCAAGGGTACAGAAATTCCTATGAATTTGCACCCTCATCCCATGCACAACAAAGGGGGAAAATTATTGTGGAGTAGAACACCTCTCACAAAAAGGGATCAGAAAAGAGCTGATGCAGACCAAAAGAAAGATTAAATCAGTAAACAAAAACTTATTTAAGGTCAAGAAGTGCAAGACTGAACTACAACTGCGTAAGACTTGGGCTGTGGGAGATCCTGCCAAACAAAAACACAGCAAGTGCACATGAAAACAAGTCAACATATTGACAAATGAATACAAATATTGCTGTTGGGGCCTTTTTCACTGATCCTCTGTTCTGGCTATCCCAGTGTTATTCATTTGCAGGACTTGCTCAGCAAAAAGCAGCATAGTGACTTCCAAGACAGACTGAAGCTGGTTTATACTGGAAAGATCTGTGCAGTCTATGAGCCTACCCTGTCCTATGTCATTGCAAATGATTTAACCAAATCTGTTTTACTTTGCATGGCAGTCGGTGTGAGGAAATGTGGACAGCTTAGTTCCATGTCTCCAGTCTGGGCATTTACTTATCCAGATGTAACAACAGCGCCATAAATCATCTCACCATACCAAACTACTTTTGACTACAGGAACTGCCCATGGGAAGCAAGCATAATCTTTGAGCTTTTATTTATATATCATAGTGGCTGTTAGATGGCCATGTGGGGAGAGCAGAGTTGGCAGAAATGAGTAAGGAAGAAAACACAGCTGAGGAAAGGGTGAAAACTGGTCCTTTAACAGTATAATCTCTCCTGTGCTACCTTCCAGTGTCATTGGGGTTTTCCCAGCCTGGTTGTTCCTCCTACCACTGCTAAGCATGCTATGGAAATGGTTGCCGGTTGCGTCACTTCAACAGGCTATGGCATGCCACAAAGATTCCCAATAACATCTCCTTAGAGAATACAGAATGTCTTTTTTTAGGGTTACAGAAACTTTTATAAACATTGGATCTCACACAGGGCATACGCCTCCATCAGTGTGAAAATAATGCGTGTGGCTCTGCTCCTTCAGGCGACTCCTTCGTGCATCAGATAAATGATGAATTAGCCTGTCAGTCAGAGCTCTCCTTTTCAAGGAGATATAAAGCATGTGCCTGAATAGAAGTTACTTGGTTTTAGCTGCCACACATCCTCACGGATGGATGTGACAAGTTGCTTCCGTGGGACCCAGTCCTGGGAGCTGCCCCTTAGAATCAGCATGGGATTGTGTGAAGTCCTGCAAAACAGTGGCCAGAGCTGAAGTTTGGGCTTCTGGGCATCACCCGACTACTCCAAACACTGCAAAGGCTGCAGGGTGAGGACAGCATGGAGTTGCTTTCATATCTAAACTCAGTGGCTGACACACACAGTCCCTGCTACAGGCTGCGGCATAGCTTTGGCCAGGGCAAGGCTCTGGGCTTTGAGCTTGGCAGATCTACCTCGGCTGGGAGCTGGTGGGCTGAGTCAGTAAAAAGCTGCAGCCCAACCAGGACAGATCTCACTGAAAATTATAAATATAAATATAAATATAAAAGTGACATGAGTAAAGAAAGAATTTGAGAAAACTCAGAGGCTAGAGAGCACCCCTTTCCTATAGATGTCTTCATGGAGCCCGTTTTTACACTTCTTACAACCAGACAATTACCAAAGGAGAAAAATGTGGTTCTTGATGGGCGATCAGTCCCAGTTCTTTACTGGACTTACTTCTTTCTTCATGGCACTATCTTGCTATCCCCATAAATATTTTCTCCAAAAGTGATGAAATAAACTATTATAAGAGCTCTTCTGTCTTTACCCAGTTAAACGCACTGTGGAGCGAAGGTGGTTGCAGTTCATGGGGCCTTTCTAAAAGAGGGATGATCCAGAAAGATTTTAACCTTCTCATCATCATGATATGACAGCCATGAGGGTACTGAGCATTGTACAACCAGGTTGGTTCACTGCGAACCAGTCTGAAATTTACTTAAAGCATGTGGGTGCCTATACCAAACAGTTCAGAGCATAAAGAAATCTGCACAATTCTTACTTTAGTTTTTACTGTACTGCCTAATAGATGCTCTGTCGAGTTATACATTTCTTGCTGTGACAAATTATTCTTCTTCTCCTGACAGGACCTCCAGCTGAGTCCGCTGTGCTCAATTAGGAGAAAATGCATATTTTAATCCACCCCATGGTGTAGTAACATTTCACTCTGTGGCCTTGGCAAAGGAGCCATTTAACTATTTCTGCAGTGGTTTCACATGCAGCACATTATTCTAATGTCAGCAGCATTTCCGTCTGCTCCAGTTTCCCTGGCAGTACTCCCCTAGGCATTGGGATGTGGACAATTAAAGCCCACTTTATCATTTTGGAAGCAATGATTTCCTTCCCCTGGTACAGTTCATCACTACATACCAGCTGCTCTTACCATCACAACCATCTCTGCTTCTCCAGGTCACTGCAGTTTCCTGGTAAGCTGTTGTGACCACTCTTCTCTGGTGGACTGGCAAAAGGTTCTCTTCTACCCCTCCTAAAATGATGCATCAGGTCTCTGCCCTCCTCAGCAGCCATGAGCAGCTCCACATCTCCTCCTATCTATGGCAATGAACAGACATCACCTCACAACCATAGAGCCTATGCTGCATGGAAAAAGGCTTCTTCTGTCCAATAAATCATCAGGACTCCTGTGAAATGTCTTCTAATGCTGTAGTAGCACTTGAAAACTACCCAGGCGTGACTCAGCAGTCATGGGGAACTGATGAGATGGGAACCCACATGACATTACTTTTATGGTGCAATATGGCTCTTTTCTCTGTTTGCAAGGAAAACAAACAATTAAGGGTTATTTGTGGGTAAAAAAACAGTCCAGGGAGAGGAACAAACTGCACTAAAAAAAAGGATGTGGAAGATTCTTTATAGGAAATCAGGATCCCTGTGGAAATACTCAGTTGTGGTGGTACATTCAGGATGGGGTCTGCCCAGAGAGATGGCACTGTTCTTTCTGACTGTTTCCAGGATATTTCTGGCCCACTGAGTCTCCAAAATACTTCTAGAGAAAGCTTTAATGTCAAGTACCAATTTTAAGCCTTTTTGCAGAGGATCTTCTCATACACTGTTTTGCAGTCAGAGGCTTATTCTTTCAAAAATCTTGTTTGCCCAAAACAAACTCATGGTCCCTGATGTATTCAGTAGCCTGAAAAGCCCATTAATTGTTTGAAACCATGGTTAGCTGAATTAATTCGATGTTTTCTATTCAACTTGGATAACAAAGGTTTGACTGCATTTCTTTTTCTTTCATGTGAAGTGTGCTCTCTGGTACTACTTATCCTATTAAAAATATATCTTGTATTTTAATCAGCACAAGCAAAACAAAGATAAGCCTGCTGGAAAGGGCTTTGAAAAGCAGTTAAAGTAGCAGAGGAATTATGTGCAAGTCTGTAGAGTGTATTTATGGTTATAAAACATTATATAAAAATTTAATTGGTACCCATGAAAGGCACCAGCAGCTGGGCTGAGAGGGTTCTCCATGGAACAGTTCAGCAAGGCAAGAGCAGAACAAATGTTTGCTTTTTCAGTACACATGAAGTCTGTCCTGGAACAGCACTACTGAGGGGTCAAGCCCACTTAGTTCTTAACTTCTCTAACCTGGCCAGTCAAGGTTGGCCAAGGAAAGGGATCAGTGAGGAGTCTGATTAAATACCTCAAGTCAAAGGTTGAAGGCTTCGTGTTGGCAAAGGCAGCCAAAGCAATCAAATCAACCCAATTTGTGATTAGGATTGCCGTATTTAAAATGAAATTTTAAGAAATGGTCACTTCTCGCACTACATTGCAACACACCTGCAAGTCAAGAGACTCATCCACTGTAGCTCTGATGGTCCTGGCACCTAGGAGATCATCTAATCTGTTCCAGCTAGCTGGATGATCCCATGAGTCCTAGGGAAAATCCAGTGGCAATTGGAGGGCTCTGGGACACATCAGCTCCTTGGTTAGGAAAAAGTCCAGTAGCTACCTTAGATATGAAAGCAGAGCTATGTAGACAACAACGTGGGCTTTCATTAACAGCACCTCATTTCCATGGGTGAGTGCTGAGCTCACACTTCACATGGTTTGAGCTGCTCATGCAACAGCACTGGCCATGTTGACAGTGCTCATCGCTATCATCTGACGTGGCGGATGCGCGGCACAGACTTTGCTCCTGGAGAGCTAGCTGAACCACAAACTCCTTTGAGCTGGTTGTTATTGCTTTTTATTGTAGATCTGTGCTGGGTCTGAAACACTGCCTTAGCAATGAAAAGCTCCCCAGGAGATATGGGAATATCTCATTAGCAAAATTACTTTTTTCCAAGAGTGGTTTTTGTGTAAACATAAAGCCCTTCATTTACAATGAGAGCATTTCAGCAGCCATCTCTTCCTCCTATTTTAATGTAATTTACCAAGAACATGTATTCTTCTCTTGTTTTCATATGGAAAGGAGCAAGCTCCTTTAGGAGTTGGCTGATGAGGTGTATGTTTCAGGCAATGGTAAATACAAAAGCAAATGTAATCTGGGTGTGGCTTTTTGTTTAGCTGTTTTCCTATTGCTTAGATTCTTTATCTTATTCAGGTAGATTAAATCCTAGCCCTAGTGTAGCAGGGTGTAGCTGGATTGTGGTACCACATGTGGCTCACATCACAGAAAAGAGCGGAGAAGAGATGTTTCATAGGACTTATCTGAAGTAGGTACAACTCCCCTTGCTGACCAGCACAGCTGGCCCAGACCACCTTCAGTCAGAGGCACTGGTCACCCAGATGGGAGATAAGCAACATTCAATGTAGTTTTGTTGTTTTTTGGGTTTTGTGTTTTGTTTTTGTTTTTTTTTGTTTCGTTTTGGTTTTGGTTTTTTTTTGCAGTTAAGGAACCAGGAACAAAGACAGAAAGCAAAGAAGGTCTCCAGGAAATGCAGTTAGGAATACAATGACATATTTATGGCAAATCTTTCAGACAAATAACTTTGGGGCTGAGTCTTAAATAACCTTGACTTGTTTTCACAAGCACAAAACAAGCAAGTCTGGGAGACTGTCACCAGGCCTTGAAAGAAGAATGCGGGAAGGAGATTGGATAAGGAAAGAGAAATGGGATGTGCAGCATTTTACCCTTCCAAACAGAATAAAGAGCAGGGAGGGAGTTTAACAGAGACTATAGGCCCTGTGCAATTCACAGGAATGGGCTGTAGGGCAAAGATCAGCAGCAACAACCCTGGCTGTGCAGCCCCAGTGCAACTGCTCAGGCTAGAGCACCAGAATATCAATGGTGTGATGGATGCCCTGGTAGACCACAGAGGCATGGAGGTACCTTTTCTCTGTGAAAGGTGAACATACAGAAATCTCTGTAACTTTGTGTGGATTAGGACCTAAAAGCTCCCCTACTTTTTCCAGGAGACATTTTGTTGCTCTGCTTTCACCAAGTTAAACTCATGTAACTTGATCTCAGCTTCCCACTCCAGTCAAATATCAAATGCAAGAGTGGGACTGGTTAGGACTTTCTCCATAACAGATTTCTCAGTCTAGAAGAGAGAAGGGTGTGCAGAATACTCAGGCCAAAGCCTTGGTTTGGCAAAGGAAACATTATTTAACAGCAGCTAGATCAGTTATCAGCCTGCATCCAACAAGTGCTGAACAAGCAGTGTGGTCCTCTAGCCATGGCAAAGAACTTCATTTTGAGCACCACTGTCTCAGGGCCAGAAATACGTCAATACCCAGCTTTTATGCCACAACTTCTATCATAACTTTGGAACAGTTTACAGAGTAGGTCACATTACAAACCTGCAGAAAAGGAAATTAGTTCTGAGGTCAAAAAGGACACATTTAACACTGTCCAACCAGTGCCAGAGCTGACTCCTACGTCCCAGTCCAGCAACCTGTCAAAGCTTGTTTTCTACAAGCTTTCTCACCTACCCTGGGATGTGACAGCAGCATATTTGCATGCCGCCTCCACTCCAGCAAGTCTCACCTTCAGGAAAAGGATAGTAGCTAATTATGAACAAGCTCTCCGATGATCAGTTCATTTGCAATTCCTTGCAAGCAAGGTTTGGGTATTGTATAACACAAGGCGTAATACTGGCCACTCCAGTAAAACAAATCAAAAGAGATTTGCGAATGGAAAGATGAGCATTTGTCCTTGAGGGAGGACATTTAGCATACCTAGAAACACAACCATTTTTAAAATTAATTAATCCCCTTAAGGAATTGTGAGTGATGGATTAGAGACCTTAACTGGGGAAGCAGTCTGTGACACAGTGTGCGTTGGAGGAGGCACTGAAAAAAGGATGTGAGTTTGCAGTCTCATGTGCCTCAGCAAACTCATCAGCCCCAGAGTGGAACGCGTTTATGGGCTGGAGAAGGAGAGGCTCTGGGGGACCCTCAGAGGAGCTTTGTGCAAGCAGAGGAGGATCTGTGGCACCTAGTGCTGTCCAGCCAGCCAGCTCTGAGAGCAGCTGTGCAGGAAGAGGAGGGGGAAAGCTTAACATAGCATCGCCAGGGAGGAATATAGCATCCAGTTACATTTTTAAAACATATTCTTGACTCTGAGAAACGTCTAGATAAGCAGGGTAGCAGAGGATATGTGGATTTCTTATTTTAATGGAAAAGAACAGCAGGACATTGCTTCATATGTGCTTCCTTACTAAGTCTGCCTGTTAGCTTTTGAGCCTGAGTCATCTCTATCTTAGTATGCAACGTGCTCCACCAAGTAATGAGATTTCTTTGAGTTTCCACTGTATTAGATTTCTCTACACATCAAATATTTAATAAGAATTAGCATCCAGTCATCCTCCCTCCTCCCCTCCACAATAATATTAACTTCTACTGAGACACCAATATTTTGCTATTCACAGTGCAGCTTTGCAGGGTAAGTAAAAAAGCCTTGTATACTTTTCCAAGGGATTTGTAGTGGCCTTCTGCAAACACACGGTAATTAAGAAAAAGAATGACCAAGAGAAAAAGACACAGCAAACCAAAGGTGTGAAAACAGACCTCTCATTAGTCTTTGTGTCAATTACAGTATCTGAGGAACAATTTCATAGCAATAGCATATTTATTTGATGTGGTGCAGATATCTGGGCTCACTGTTATGGATGGCATTTGCTCTTAATGCTTAAAGTACCTCTTTAACAAAATGGCACTCCATAAAAATTTAGTGTGTTCCTACTGTAATTAAAAAGCCCTAGTCATTTTTGCATTTATGATATAAACTATAATAGCTGTAAAATCCCGCAATTAATTTGCGCCAACATTTCATACTTGAGAAATTCTCATTACAAATTTCATTACTTATTCACTTATCTGTAATTTGTCCTATATAACCTAAAGTATATTAACAAATTTAGAGTCACTTTTGCTCTATTAAAAGCTAAAAAGGAAAACCTTTCACCTAGCAAGCCAATCATGATAACATTCTCAAGCCTGCTCCAAAATGGTGGTGAGCTATGGTCACGCTATACAAAAAGAGGTATTCTTTATGAAGCACAGCCATAAATGACATGCAAAGCCCTTTGGAAACTGTGTGATGTACCCTGAGTGAGTACCACTGCACTCTCATTAGTTTAAAAGCATTACAAGGCTCGAGTGTCTTACACTGTGGCTGTGAATATGACACACAGGTATCTAAGAGCTGGACTGGCAATAAAGAAACAAGGAAATAGTCATCTATCCAGCCAAGAGTGACTGTGCAAAGTCCAGAAGACAGGGATTTCTGTTCCCCTGTCCTTCTTCAGTTTTCTTCCCCGCTGCTCACAGTCATAATTTGCATCCTGGATGTCTGCAGGATTTGAGGGCTGTAAAAACTTGAGGAGTACTGACACAAAGCCCCAGTTTCCCCTCCAAATAAGTGATGGTGCTAACCAGAATGAGGCAAAAGAAAGGACTGGCAGGAGGGAGCTGCACACATGAGCCAGCGGGATGGGGAGAGAAACTTCTGCTGCACTGTAGTTTCTCCCAGCTGCTGAATTCTGATGGTGCAACAGCAAAAAACACTCAACTGCTCTTGAGATTTTCACCGTATCTTCTACATGGCTTTGTCTTCTCTGTCATCTCTTCTGGGGCCAGCACTACAACCCAACAGATGTCAGAACTCTGCTGAAAGCAACTGAAGAAAACCAACATCTCCAAGACCACTGACAACCCCTTGGTCTGTCCACATCCAGTCCAGCTCTGTCCAATCTCAAAACAGCATTTCCAATCATGCTTTTCACAAGTTTTCATAGAATCATAGAATGTATTGAGTTGGAAGGGACCTTTAAGGATCATCTGGTCCAACCCTCTGCAGTCAGCAGGGACAATGTTACCAGATCAGGTTGCATCAAGCCTGACCTTGAATATCTCCAGGGATGGTGCCTCCACCACCTCTCTGGGCAACCTGTTCCAGTGATCTAGGACCCTCACGTTAAAGAACTTTTTCTTAATATCCAACCTAAATCTAGTCATTTCTGGTTTAAAACCATTACCTCAGCATACATCTGCCTGAGGGTAGGAAGGTTCTGCAGAG
>NW_010176362.1:0-7733 GCF_000695765.1 Mesitornis unicolor
TCATCATCATCATCATCATCATCATTATTATAATTCTCTCTCTATTCCCTTCTTTTAATAACTCCCCCTGGGAGGTGTAGGGGCAATAGAGAGAAAATTCTGCTCTCTCTCTCTGACCCTTAAATGGAGACAGTGGCTTATAGTAAAGATTCATTAAAAAATAACAGTTAGGAATGCAAGTAACTTTATACCACTATGTAAAATGAGAGGTGCTAGAGAGTAGATGCCGATATATAATTTAATTATCCATTGTCATAAAGTTAAGTGAGGTGAAAGAGACATAACTCAACTGACCTATTTTGTACATTCATGTTAGGATAAGGCAAATTGTCTCCTGCATGCACTGATGTCTCACTATTATCTATAGAAGACATCTATATGACTAGCTCAGCTCAGACTGAGTACTATATAGCCAGAAGTTAAGTGAAAGGAATTCAACTCATGATGATTTTCTGGTGTGGCTAGGTTTTTTGAAAGATCTGTCATTCATAAACCAACATTAACAGCTTGACACTAAAAGCTTTTTCCTGTTTTGGGAAAAGTGAAATGGTTAACAGAACATGGCATCAAACTTTATATTCCATACTGTCTAGTTAAAAAAGGAGAATCTGGTTGATCTTCTAAAGAGCTAACTCTCATTTTTACATGCTAATTGTCAAAGACCTTTCTATTTATATTAAGCAGTGGGAAATATACAATGTCAGTACATTTAAAAAATCATGGCTTGCCAAGTCATATGGTATCGAAAGAAAATTATAGAATCATAGAATGGTTTGGGTTGAAAAGACTTTTAAGAACATTGAGTCCAACCATCAAGCCAGCCCTAAGTCTTTACCTTATAGTTCATTATCGTCCTATAATGAACTAATGTCCCACTAATAGAGGAATTTTTTGTACTTTAAGATCAATCTGTGATTAAATTGGCAATCTACATTAGCACTTTAAGTAGAGGACTACGACAAATAAGTTTAAGTGATAGTCTTATTAATGCCAACTCTTCAAATAACAGTTTCAATGGGGACAATCAGTAAAAAAGAAAAAAACCCAAAAAACACACATGAGTATATGAGTATGCTAGAATAAAAACATCTGAAAGTTGATTGAATTATGAATTTATATTTTTAAAAGTTTGACCCCATATCATAAGGATAAATATAGGAAATTCAGTCAAATCTCCTGTCAAGGTGTAACCCCAGTAGGCAGATGAGCACCACACAATGACTCACTGCACTCTTCCCCAGTGGTATGGAGGAAAGAATTGAAAGGGTTTGAGTTAAAAAACTTGTGCGTTGAGATAAAGACAGTTTAAGTGGTATAGCAAAAGCCATGTGTGCAATCAAAGCAAAACAAGGAATTCATTCACTACTTCCCATAGACAGGCAGGTGTTCAGCCATCTCCAGGTAAGCAAGGCTCCATCACACATAACGGTTACTTGGGAAGAAAAATACCATCATTCTGAACATCCCCCGTCCCCTCACTTCCTTCTTCTTCCCCCAGTTTTATATGCTGAGCATGACATCATAAGGTATGGAATATCCCTTTGGTCTGTTGGGATCAGCTGTCCCAGCTCTGTCCCGTCCCATATTCTTGTGCACCCCCAGCCTTCTACTTGAGTCTTCTAACACCTTTTGTGTTTTATTTTCAACCTTTCTCTAACTCTGCTGTGCCATTTAAATTATTCCAATTATAAAGAAAAAAAAGTCAGACTGTATGGGTTGACACTTTGCTGAGCTTAAGGTACAGTATGTATAAAGTTTAATTCTTTGTCAAATATATACAAATCTAACCCTAAGTTAGTGATTGTATGTGGTAAACGTATAAATGTCTTTAATTTTTTTACATCTCAAATTCTATGAACCTAAATGTGAGTAAAAAAACTAAACTTGAAATAATAACTAGTTTTCTTACTTGCAAAAATCAATCTTTTCTAAAAGATACTTTCACCACTTTGTCTTGAATTACAAAATGAAGCAATGAAGCTTATATAGTACAACATAAGTGTAGGTTTAACTAGGATGAAAACAGAAGAATGTAGCTAATTTGTTCTGACACAGATACATTTAGTTTCCCTTCCATCTTTTATTCCTTTTTTCCACCCCTTTGCAAACATACTGTTGACAATTCAAGAAAAAATAGAAAAAAGAAAGAAAGAAAGAAAGAAAGAAAGAAAGAAAGGATAGATAGATAATTTATTTCTATTTCAGTTTCCCTAAATTCTTTTTCTGTTTTAGACTTTTTCCTTATGATTTTCCTTCAAGTTTCTAGTGACATGATAAAATTGGTAGTTCAGTCTTTTTCTGCATCAGTAGTTCTGTCTTTGTTAGCTAAAGGTAGGCTTTTCTTATTTTGGAAATCCTTGTACCCTACTTCACAAGGTATAGTGTCAGTAAAAAAAAATAAAATTGCAAATTATATGCCTGTAGTTCCAGCAGCTTTTCATGTTTTTTCTGTACTAAAGTACCATTATCAAGAAAATATCAGAAATATCTTTATCAACAACATCAGAAAGAGCATTTCACACAGATGCAGTTCTCATACCCACAGTAGGCAGAGAAATAGTCTATACCAGAAATGGGGAGAACTGTTCCTCTTGTAGATGTGAATGTACAGGCATATATATCAGCATTTCATCAAGTTAAGAAAGAAAAAGGCCTAGACGATACTGCCTTTCAATGTGTGGCTCAAAGTTGGTCAGCCCAGATGGTTTACTTGAAAACATGCACAGGTCCTCCACCTCAGCTTGAAGGACAGCGAACGTGTTTCACAATCACAAGCCTTGAGGCAGAACAAGAGCCCTCCTCTTGGTGCAAAAAATCCCCAGCTTCTAGCCTTTGTCTTCCCCTGAGTTTCTACTTACTGTTCTGCTAGGAACAGACTCTGCTTGTGTCCCCACTGCAGCTGAGGTTCAGGGCTCTGAAACTGTAGGATCTCGAAGAAGATCCTATCAATCTCTCTATCTCTCATCTTCTGTGCTTCTATGGAGACTGTTCAGTTCCTTCCATAACTCCTCCACTTGGAAAGAGGATCATACCTCCAGCCTCAGAGAGAGGCCCCAGAAACACCCTGCACCCTAGAACTCACAGATCTGCATTAACTATATGAAGCTCTGTCTGGATTGAAACTTCTGCCCCACGGGAATAAATGCTGTAATGCCTGCTGGGGAATGTGCCCTGTGACATGTCAATGAAACACCTGAGAATGTTTTTGCTGATTATAAACTGACATAAACCTGCTGTATGAACTGCTGTATCTTTTAACAGGGCTTTGTTACCTACATTCTGGGAACTGTGCTTTTAGCATAGCTTTTATATTGGCCTCACCCTAGCACCAGCTAAGAGGGTTCTTAACCCTCTCTGACTAGGTGTCAGATAGAACAAAGGTTTCACATGTCCTTGGGTCAAGGGCAGATGACTGAGCTCTTTAGACTCTACTGGAACTTTTTTAGGTCCACATCTCTGTGGCTCCCCTGCCATTGTCTCTCCTTACTTGGCAGCTGTGTTCTCAATCAAGCCTACAATTTACAAAATCAACAGACACAAGGCTAGAGCATAGATCAGTTTCCCTACTGATTTCCTATTCATAGGCAAATCACTTCACTTTGCTATCATTTGGTTTTCAAAGTCTCATTCTGCATTTCCAGTTTGGTTTGCTTCAGTGATTTCAAGCTTACTGGTATGAAGGCTTTCTCTGTTTGATAACGCCTGGGAAAAATGTCCTTCCTGAGATTAATTTTTTTCTTATTTTTTGTTGACCTATTTTATCTTCTGCACTTAACCAAGTGACTCATACCAGTCTATTCTATTCCTGTGTTCTCCCGTTGATGTTACCTCAGAAAGTATGCCAGCTGAGTAGATTGATGGGTTTTATTTATTTATCAACTTTCACAAGATAGATTTACCACTCTTCATGAGTAACTCCCACTGATTTTTGCTATATAATAATTAACAGGGCATGACTTGTCATTATTTTAATGGTTGTCATATCAAAACTTTTTTTTAAAGACAACAGAAGCTAAAGGTATAAAAGAATATAGGCATTCACATTCCTTTTTATTCTAACTTTGGTCACTGATGTCTAAAACTGCCATCTTCAAGCTCTCAATTCAATGACACTGAATCCTGAAGAAGTCTGTTTTTACACTGCATTGATATCTTTTCTGGGCATAACAGTGTTTCAGTTCAACACTGATAGAGCTTATTGGACCAATACCTAACTCATCCCCAGCTTCCTCAGGATCTGCAGATTTAGCATCCTTCTATGTTCTCTGAATGTCCTATGTATGTCCTATGTTGTCTGAAAGATAAATAGGATCCACATGTCACCACTTATTTTAATTCAAGAACTTTATAGTTAAAACTCAAAATCATGATTTAAAAACCTTCCTTTCAAATAATTTTTCTGCTTGAATATGTTCTGTTCAGAAAGACAATGTAAGGTTTAAATCTTGTGTATCATTACTTTGGAAAAAGTAATAGTGAGAAACCCACAGAGTTACTGAAGCAGAAACTAAACCACAAATGTCTTCTCTTTTTCTGAGTGACATCTCTGATCAGTAAGCTAGGAAGTCACATACATGCATATTCTCTCTCTTACTTTCTTTCTGTCTTTGGTTCAACAATCTTTGATTATTGCATGAAAAATGGAACAGTTTTAAAAGAAATGTGTGAGAATGCCCTTGATCTGTGTATGTGTCCCTCAGGCAGAGAAAGACATTTTAACTGTACCTCATATGAGTATTTGACTAACCACTAAGTGATAATAATGGGAACAGAGAGGCACCTTCTAAACTAAAGGAATTCCATGAAGTTATAGAATACTATTTAAATATTTTAAACAAAAAATGTTGTGAGTGTCATGCTTTTGGAAGGGGTTCAAAGGTCCAAATCCCATAGCAGGAAAGTACTTCTCCAGGAGATACACATTAGACACATTCAGAGAGAAGGTCATACCTATGTCCTCAGATATGGCCTCTTTGACTCCAGTATGCCACCTTCTTCTTATAATCTAATGCTTCCCAAGCACTTCTTAGGACATTACAAGCCAAATCCCGGTTGTATTCTTTAAGGACCAATGTTAAAATTAAAGTGTTACAAACACTGGTGTATATATTTTCAATTAAAATTAAAATAGGTAATGGGTATGCTTTTCTGTTACTTTTCCCTTGTTTCTAGTTCCCCCTGGAATACTTTAAGTCATAGATCTAGGCAAGAAATTTGGAATCTGGTCAAGTGGGCTGTCAAAAACAGAATCTTAAATACAAATATTTAATCTTAGTTTCAGGTTGGTCTCATCTTAATTAGACAGTTTTTCTAGAAAGGACACCTCTGTTCAGCATGCCATTATTTCTCCTGTATTGGGTTTTTTCTGTGAAGTGTTTTTGGCTGTGTCTTTGGTAACGGTGGAAAGGGCTATGGAGATGGCCCTTTAAGAAGCTACCTGAAAAGCCCTCCCTTTGCCTTTGTCAGACCCACCTCTGACCAAGGCCAAGCCAATCAGTGCCCCTGCAAATTCATGTATTTAAGGGGGGTGCAGGGCATGCCTCTCTCTCTCTGGCACTGACCCTGACCAGCATGGCCCCACGTGTGGGTGGTGCAGACCTGGCCTTGCCCGGCTGGGCTTGGCTGGCCCCGACCACAACTTAACCTTAAGCCCTGCTGCAGTTCAATCCCAGAAAAAAAAAGAGAGAGAGCTGGAATCTCCATAACCATTGGAGGAGATCTGCAGAGGAGAAAAGGAGTGGGGCCCAAGGAGAACAACTTTGAAGAACACCAAGGTCGGATCAAAGGAAAAAAAAAGAGAGGGAGGAGGAGGAGGATGCGGAACCCCGGTTTCCCCTTTGCAAGCCGTGGCGAGAGCCGTGTCGACTGGTCGTGTGTGAGGAAACTGTGACCATGGGCAGACCCAGATTGGAGTTTTGTGGACTTGGGCTGAAGCAGTTTTGTGTGTGAGGGAAACTGCAGCTG
Organism: Mesitornis unicolor; assembly: GCF_000695765.1. Taxonomy (NCBI): domain Eukaryota; kingdom Metazoa; phylum Chordata; class Aves; order Mesitornithiformes; family Mesitornithidae; genus Mesitornis; species Mesitornis unicolor. The sequence continues at coordinate 5,965 of NW_010176362.1, forward strand.
TGGGCAGACCCATATTGGACTTTTGAGGACTTTTTGTCCCCTATGGAAAGGGGGCCATGTGGAAGCAGAGAGAGACACTGGGCTGAGTTGTTGTTGGTTTTTTTTTCCCCTACTCCTAAGAAAGCATGTGATATGGCAGGAAGACCGACTGCAAACCCCCCCTCCCATCCCCCTTTGCCTTGAGGGGGAAGGTGAAGAAACCAGGAACAAAAGTAGAGTCTGGGAAGAAGAAAGGGGTGGGAGGAAGGTGTTTTGATTTTAAGATCTGGTTGTATCTCCCATTTGTTCTGCTCTGATGTTGGTAACAAATTAAAATTGTTTTATTTTTTTATTCCTTATGATGAGTCTGTCTTTTGCCTGTGACCTGTTTAAGTGGTGAGAAGCCCTCTCAGTCCTTATTTTGACTGGCCCTTTTTTGGGGCATTGTGATGATCAGTTATGCACTGGGCTTAAATCATGACATTCCTTTTAAACACACTAGAATATTTTATTTAGTAAGAGACATTAATAAATAATGGATCTATTACCTTCCTGGTACTATTTCTTTTACCATGGTGAAGTTATTCAACCTAGCTCCGGTTTGGACATTTCCCTAGAACGTTTCAATGATAAATTCTAATCAAACAGCTACAAAAAATTATCTGAAAATTAAGATATGCACTCTAGTGTCTGTGAAATTAAACAGTAGATTGGCATCAATCTAATAAGCATTCAAGATCTTACAGTTTCTATGTGATCTCCATAACTTTCATACTTTCAGTTTATTACTACTTTCAGCAGTATTTTTCCATTAAGCATGAAGGTCTTATAATTTGCAAACTGGCTTCAAGACTTTGAAGTATAGCGCCAGATCCTCATATTGTTCAATTCAGTTGCATCTGGTAAATGACAGTTGCACCCAGTCTCTTTGCTATAGATAATTGACTTCGACAGCATTGAAATGAAGTGACAGGATGCTAGCAATCATTGTGAATTATATCTTCTGTCATTGCACCTGAGACAAAGTACTATTGGCTTGTACAGTATATAAGAACTTGTAAGAAATCAAAAAAAAAAATAGAGGATTACTTTTTTCAGCATTGATCTCACTTAGGAAAATAAAAGCGTATGTCAGAATTTTTCTTTTCGTGTGGCCCATGCTCCTACCTTTTTCCTATTTTTTTTTTTTTTAGTATGAAGAACTTTTAACATTTATTCTGTAGATCTATAATGCAGAAACACGAAATACTTCTGAAACAAACTTTTTCTGTACTGGTACTCATCATTTCCATGGCACACTACTTATTCAAGCAACAGAAATGCTGTCCTGGCATGCCAGGAAACAACTCTAATCAAAGATGAAAGAGATGTATGGAAACAGGACAGAAGGAGGTTTACACTCAATGAAGCTTTTTTTCTCTTTGCTCTATACTAGGATACTCTGTCATGTTACTACTTAGTCGTATGCACTATATTTACCCTCTCATTGGTATCTGTCATACTCAGCTGGATACAAGTGATTACAAAGAAGCATTATATAGGATACATAAAGTAATATTTATTTTTTTTTCCACTTTAATTTTACTTTTCTTCATATGATTTCTTGAGTGAGTAAGAGTTTCACTTCCTCTGTGGCAAGAAGAGGTAATTGTCTGTAATTCCTGGCTGTCAGTGTTTCTATCACTCCCCACACTGAAGGAGTGTAGCTGCTTCTATCAGTTAAATGTAGTTAGTAATTCACTGATTAGTATAAATACTAAGTGTTACCGAGGCGAAGAGCTCCTGAGTGG
>NW_010176363.1:0-1225 GCF_000695765.1 Mesitornis unicolor
GGAGGTGAAAAACCAGGACAAGAGAATTCGCCTGGTTTGATCACAGTCAAAGCAGACCCATGAAGGCTCTGCACCCACATCAGCCTCTGTTCCCCTCTGGAGGTGAGGAATTTATTGCGATTGCTCTGGCCAAGGTGAGGTGGTACCCAAAGGATGCTGAAAGTTCAGGCTGGGAAATGCTTCCCAACCCTGGCAGTTTCCCAAGCCCACGATTTCACCACCGCTCAGTTTGGCTCCTTACGTTTCCTCTGTCAGGAGCCAACCCCTCCAGAGTCTTTATTTACTTCAAATTTCGCCAAGACTTTGAGAAACCAGCGATTTAGGAATCCCTTTTACCGTCGGTATTTGTGCCCAGAGGAATTCAGCTGCAGAGGGGGAAGTAGGAGCTCTCATTACAGCCGGGCTCTGACCTTCGCGCCCTGCATCCTCTGGCTTCAGCAATCAGCTCGGCACTTTTCATCCCTTTCCATAAATCCTTCCACCGCTTTCCTGTCAAATTTCATTTATTGGAGAGGGTTTTTTTTTAATTTAATTTGCAGTTCTGCTTTTACCCACCCTTAAGGCAGCGATACCAGGACGGTCAGCGCTGCTGCGTTGAATTATAGCGGCTCTTCTTCCCTTGCAAATACCAATAGAGCTGATGCAGTGAATTCTGGTTATCCAGCCTGGCCTCTGGGGAAAATCTTAGCTTCTTAAAAGCAAATCAAAGCACCAAAGATTAAAGCCCCAGCCTTGCATTGGGTCATGGAAAGTTTTACAGAAGCGAGTTACACTTTTGAAGGCTGCTATTGTCACTCCAGTCGGTGTCTTGTGCGAGCAGAGCAGTTTTAGGAAGTTTGAGCTCCATTCTCTGACCAAAACAGCAAAGCGAGTATTTACCCCATTACATGGCAGAGTTATTTTGTGCTGAGCAAAACCCACAACAGCCAAAATATACAGGAAAGAAGTCTGTGTTTCATTAAGCACTGCAGCAGGATCCATCCTTTCCCATGGTGGCCTCAGCAGCAATTCGGTGCACAGGGAAGGTCCAACTTCCACGGTTGTGAAGCTTTAACCCCAAATAAGTGGCTCCTTTCATCCCCAGGTCACTTGACCTGGGTGAGCATCCCAAAAGAGATGATGTCCCCAACTCCATCCTCAAAACTCAGGTGTTTTGGACATCCACTGCTTTGGAGAAGCAGGAGGGGACCTTCTCCCTCTGCTCTGTGGGGTCCCGCCGGCGCCC
>NW_010176364.1:0-925 GCF_000695765.1 Mesitornis unicolor
GAATTTCCAGGCATTCTTTTCTTAAAAAATATAGTGAGTTTGGTTGGTTTGTTGTTTTTTTTCCCCCTCAGATTTTTTAGGGGAAATGTATCCTCTTTCCTGCCCTGCTCAGGTCATCTTATATAGTTGCTTTGTGTACTTTCTGGTTACTTATAACTGCTGAATATATGTTTGAATCGCACTGGGACAATGAGCAAAACTATGGATATGGATAAATGCAAATTTGGATGTGAAGGTAATTTTACTATTTGGTCTAGCTGTAGGGCAGATAGCATATGTTTTATTTGTATAAAATGCTTTTGGATTCTTGATTTTTTTTCTATTTTTTTTTTCTCTGCTATTCTATTCACTTCCCTTTCTGAAAATGGCTTTATAGGAAACTGAGGCAGAAAATGAGTTTACACATACACTTACATATGCTTGAAGTGGAACTCTTCACTTTTCCCAGAAAGCAAAAGTCATTTACATTCCTAGGTCAGCTCAGGCAAAAGACAGAGAGTTAGCACAGATGTCGCTGAAATTAAGTCCCAGTTGACTGGAGGCTTGCAAATGTGATACCCATCTACAAGAAGGGCTAGAAGGAAGATCTGGGGAACTACAGACCTGTCAGTCTGACCTCGGTGCCAGACAAGGTGATGGAACAAATCATCCTGAGTGCCATCACATGTCACATGCAGGACAAACAAGTGATCAGGCCCAGTCAGCATGGGTTCAGGAAGGGCAGGTCCTGCGTGACCAATCTCATCTCCTTTTATGACGAGGTGACCTGCTTGGTGGATGAGGGGAAGGCTGTGGACATTGTCTACCTGGACTTTAGTGAGACCTTTGACACTGTCTCCCACAGCATCCTCCTGGAGAAGCTGGCTGGGCATGGCTTGGACGGGCATATCCTTTGCTGGATGGCCGGGCACAGAGAGTTGTGGTG
>NW_010176365.1:0-3424 GCF_000695765.1 Mesitornis unicolor
GGGGGTTTGGGGTCCCTTCCCATCCAAACCAGGCTGTGAGTCTATGATTCTAAGAAACCTTTCTCCTTAAAGAAACTTTTCCTCCTGTCTCCTCCATTTGGGTCTGCTGTGCCCTCAGTGAGAAGGGTCTCCTCAGCCAAGCGTGGCTTCTCCCTAACTGTGCTTTGGCCAAACAGGATGTCTTCAAGAAATAATTGTTTTCATTTGCATTTAATAAACATATTCCTATATAATAAACCAGCTGCTGCTTGAGTATCGCTGAAGAAAGGGGGAAGATGGAAGGGATTCCTCTCCATCACTTCCTACCAGGAAACCTTTTGTTTCCCTCCCACAGTCTCATAATTTATCACTTTTCCTGGAACCTGAATTTATTTATTTGTAAGATAAATGGAGCACGACCCGGTCGTGCTTTACAAAATTAATACACACTTAGCATAACACACAAACACACACAGAGCAAGCCTGTAGTGCCTGTACCAAAATATCTACAGCCTTGAAATGAGGGAGCGGGGAAGGGAGGTCAATGCAAAGTGGAGCTGTCAGGTGTCAGTGATTTTTATCCGCTGTGACTGCAAAAAAAGGAGGGGGAATATTAAGACCTATTTCTGTATTCAGATGGAGCCTGACAAACGACAGGGCTTTTCATGGAAATCTTGGTGGAGAGGGATTTGTTTGCAGGTTGCACGATCCCGAGATAAGGCGCCTGCAGAAGGTGAAGTGAGAGCGCCCGAAAGGACAAACTGGAGAGGGGGTTTACAGGCAGCGACAGCGGAGAGGTCACCGAAACCCAGAGCAGCAAGATTTTGGGACAAATACCACTGGTTTTGTTAAAATGAGTTATACAATGCAGAAGAAAGCACTACAGATCAGCTTTGTTCCAGCAGCATCTTTTTTGGTGTAGAAAAGAATTACATCTATGTGAAAAATGATAGAAAACAAAGCGAAACAAGGTTCTCCCACTGGAAGATGCTAAAGGCTTCAAGCTTTCTTCTCACAGAGAGGATTTCTCATGCTACCAAGTTTTTGGGGCCTAAATAAAACGTAGGAGCCATTTGTTACTTGCATTACAGCATGCACTGACTACAAGGAAACAGATGCGCACTGAAGACATACAAATCTTTTAGGTATCTGAAAAGCAGCTCATGTGTTTGAACTTACGAATTTTCCTCCTCTAATTTCTCCGTTAACTTTCTTATTTAGGTTTCAAGTGCCTTGGAGGAAAAACGGTGTCTTTTATTTCATGCGGTGCTCTTAAAAAGACTTTATAATTACTGGTAACAACCTAAGTGCTGCTTTGACGACAGGGCTCTGAAAAATCAAACGTGAAAACCCTGAACCTCACCATCTTTTAGATAAGAAGGCTCAGGTTAAGCAGAAAATAGGAATGATTTCCCAAGGTGTATCGTGTGCTGACATAGACCTAAATTATTAGGTTATTTTAGAAAAACAGTTACAGTTACCATATGCACCAACTGCAATCAAGCAAAATATACAAACAATACACAAAAATTACAGCGCAAATGTAAAATATAAACATATGAGCCCATATATAAGGTGTCAGCATATAAAATAAAATGTGTGTACTTTTGAAAAATGGTTTTGTCTGATATTGAAGCTGTTTGCTCGCTACGGACTCCTCCGTACGTGTTCTGAAACCCCACAATTTATGGTAGGAAATAAGTACAGGGTATTGTCCAACTGATCTAATTTGATAAAGAAAGCCACTGCCCTAAATGGGTGGAAAATGTCAGGAGAAACAGAGCTGCATTGACAGTAAAAGTACATGGCCCAGTCTGTGCGATTTACATGCCTAATTTTAACTACCAAAATAAGTAATTCTAATAATTAACGGTGTCAGTGTCCTACTGAAAGCACCTACAACCAGTATTCTACCAAAAAATCAAATTTTATAGGATTAATAATGGTTAATATTGCTATAATTGTATGTCTGTCAATTAAAGTATGACTTGAATGTCCGAGTTTTCAAAACAGCACCAACTTTGTACAGTATCTGTAAGCGCAAAGCAGTTTTCTTCCCCTGTTAGCTGAGAGGTGATGCTGTTGTAAAAATCATCAGTATCCATCTTCTTCCTATGCAGTAACACAGAGCATAACCCCCCAGATTTACACCATTCCTTGAGCTCTAAACAGATCCCAAAGATTCTCTTTTCTGGAAGATAAATTAGGTGAACGATCTTATTTCTTTGCCCCGAAAGCTGTGTGCAGCTGCTTCAAGACCCTCACTTCGTTTACCAAACGTACTAAAAAATAAGCACATTATTTTGACCTCTGTGCCCTCCAAGCCGGACGTTGCCGTATGGAACCTCCCGCATCTTGATTACTGCTCCAAAAAAGGGGGGGTTTATTTTGGAAAACCTCTCTATCCCCTGGTAAAAGCTGCCACCTACTGGCCAATAAAAATGACTTTACACCATCAAAGTGAAGAATGACATCAATGCAGCAAAGTGCACCGAGACTTCGTGAAAAATCCTCCCCCGCCTTAAAATAAAAGGCAAGAACAAATGGTCATAAGGAACAGTTTCCACGGCAAGGCTCATTTTAATCATCCGCTCTCACCCCCGGGGAACAAGGAGGCTGTAATTGCACAAACCTGCCAATAAAATCATCCTTTTTGCCAGCATCTTTGTCCCACACGGTAATATCAATAATTCCACCTCGTTCTTCATAGAGATGAAAGTCAAACTGCTCCCTCCACTGAGGATTCAAAGTTTTTGGCACAATCTGAAAGGAGAGCAGAAAAGGAAAGTCATATTGCGTTGTGCAGACACACACTTTCTTCAATTGTAAATCTGATCTTTAGAGCCTGTTCGGGAGTTTTTTTTGTATTTGCAGTTCGAGTGTCTTAAGTGGCGAGAATTAAAAGCCAGTAATTAGAAAAGGCTACGGCCGGTTCTGTCGCGCCCCTTCGACACAGCAGCAACCTCCAAAATCCTGCAACCCGTCACCTTCAAAAGCCTCCAGAACAAAGGAGTTACCCTGGGAATGGATCCATTTTTCTGACGGATAATTACGCCCTCTCCGCTGCAAAGTTGTGTGTGTGAGCCTGCAGGAAAACAAAGCCCCTGCAGCCACCAGGAGATGGGGACAGCCGGGATTTAAACAAGAAACCATGCTATCATCATTTCCCCAGTGCAGTAATATGGGGAGAAAGACGACACTAACGTTTGTTTTTTATGGAATATTCCCATTTTTTTTGTACAAATCTGTGTTTTACTTCCTTTATATGCAACTCAGATGAAAGCAGCTTTCTCAACCATCTTCAGCCCGGTTTCTTCTGACAAAAGCAGTGACTTCAAGTTTTTCCTACCGTTACCCAAAAGCAGTGCTCATAGCAAGAATGGAAACTGCCCGTTCCCTTCCCTATGAAGCAGTCCTCTCGTGGGTGGAGAACTGGCTGGATGGT
>NW_010176366.1:0-13359 GCF_000695765.1 Mesitornis unicolor
GATGACCAACTCCACGTCCCCTCCTGCTGCCCAACCTTTGGGACACCCATATAAACAGACAACCGTGAGCAAAACCAGCACGGTTTGTGACTCAGCAAAGCACTTAACTCGCTTGTTCTGAACTCCCATCGATTTCCAGCACCAAATGGCTTTGCTTAAGCACTCGCCCAAGATGTTTTTGCTGCAGCAGGTCCTCTTAGAGCGCTGGAGATGACCCAAAGTGGATCGTAACGTGGACACGCACGCAGCAATGAGATAACGCTGCGAATTACAACCCCGGCAGCCCCAAAAATCCACGTAAACGCCGCACGTAATAATTGCCCGCTGGAAATTTCAAGGCAGCAAGGTTTGTCAATGAGTAAGTGCTCCAAAACAGTAAATTAATAAATCCCCCTGAATCCATAATAGATACATCTTTGTTCAGCCACCGAGCTTTGATATAAATTGTAGCTTTTTAGGACTGCACTGTCAGAAGCGTAATACATCACCCAAGAGTGGATCCGAGTTCAAAAGTACATATAATAATATAATTAAGATAGCTTGACAAGAATGTATTTTAAAAGTATAAAATACCTGCAGGTATAATGGCTTCATAAAGTCTGTCAGATTTACTTCTGCTGTGAAGAAATTTAAAATGTTTTACTCTAATGCAATGCAAATTAAGCCAAGGATATTCATATAACACAGCCCTAGAAAAAAAAAATTAGGTGGAGAGAGGAAAGAATAAGAAGCCAAGCGCAGACCAAACAAGATATTTCGCTTTCCAGGTAGCTCGGTGTATCAACCGCGACCGAAGAGACCAATCTCCAATGCATCACCTTCCCGTGGGCAGGCAAAGCAAACTGATGAGCCTCCTCACAGGTTTTTCTTATTATCCCTGACTCCTCACCTCACATTACAGCCCCGATGTGTTTTATGTAATCATTTGCAGGTGGAAAATGATTTTCTGGGTTGTTTTTTTTTTCCCCTTCCCTCGCTGCACAGAAAGCTTAAAATAATAGAAAAGCTCAAGAGGAAAAAGAGTGGACGGATGGAAATTGAAGCCAGCATTGCTAAAGTTTCAATAATTTCTTTTTTGGGCATCTCCTTTCCCTTCACAGGTTGGGTTTTGGACAGCCCTCATGGCACTGCTGACCCCTCACGGATCACCCACCAGACCCCTGTGCCCCACAGGCTGCCCCTGCCCCAAGTCACTTACAAGCAGAGTAAATATTTTCCTGGGTTCCAGGAAGAAAAGCCATTAAGAAATCGATAGCAGAATACTAATAAAATACTTTTCACGTCTCAATTTACCTGTCTCCAACGGCTGCGTTCGGGATTTAACTCTGACAGCTCTGCTGAGGTGCACAAATACCTCAGAGATCACAGTCGGGGAGGGACTTATCCCACTCCTCACTCTTCACGTTGATTTTTTTACCATTTTATTCAATACAAACCAGCCAAATCTACTTTCTAACAGGACAGAATCACAGAATGGCTCGGTTGGAAAAGCCCTCTGAGATCATCACGTCCAACCGCTCCTGTCTACCCCCTAAACCATATCCCTAAGTACCTCATCTACCCGCTCTTTAAACACATCCAGGGATGGTGACTCCACCACCTCCCTGGGCAGCCAATAGCGTATGCAAAGGTTACCACGTACAGCAGAGGAGATTTGGCTTCTCTCCTCCTCGATCAACTTGCTGTTGTGCCTCAGTTTCCCTATCCATACGATAGAGATTTCTCTCCTCACAGACTCTTGGAGAGATCTCTTCAAGAAAATAGCCAACACCTCTGCAGAAACCTCTTTCTTCACATGCAGCAAAACTCCTTTGCTGGGGCTTGCATTCATTTTCCCACCTCAAAGTAAAAAAAATAATCATCTTTTTAAGCTTTAATATAGTGCTTGAGGGCATCACGTGGTTTTTTTCCCCCTTTCTTCTCGCTTCTGTTCTCGTACCGAAAACAGATTTACATTCAGTAACCAATTCCAAGAGGTGGGCTTCACGAACGCACGGCATTAAATATTAAGAAACTCGCAGGCAACGGCAACACCTATGAGGGCAAAACAGCCCCGCTTTTACCAGTAACCAGAACAAAGCCGTGCCTAAATGTTTCTGTAAAGACAGAAAGAAAGAAGGGGGGTGCGGAAATGGATCTGGCACCCAAACTAAAAAGCCGACAGCGTTGGAACAGCAATTTTAGCGCGGTTGGACCTCACCTTGCTCCCATCCATCGGCGGCTCGCAGCAGCCACGGAGGGAGCGGGCAAAAAAAAAAAGTGCGCGGCTGCCATCGCTGCCGCTCAGCCGCAAAAGAAACAAAGATGTCAAGAGTCTACGGGGAGGGCGCAAATCAAGATGCACGTCCCAGCGCCTACGCCAGGTGGAAAAGGAAAGTGTGAGCTGATTAAATCGGCGCTGGCGTCAGATGGGGAGAGGGCCCCTTCCATCTGTTTGCTCGCTGGTGAATCCCCTGGCTGGCACCGCCGAGTTATCTCGCTTTGGCAGCCATAGGTAAGCATTGAGCGTCTTGGAGACGAGAATTCGGGGAAGTGAGCCTGTGTCCGGACATGAGCACTTGGCCACGGCTTCTTTCTCTGCGCAAATACCTCTTATCTGGAAAATTCAGGAGCAGAGCGAGAGAAAAGCACACGGAGAGCCCTGGACGCCGCTGCTCCAGGGATGATTTCTCACCCGTGTTGTGTGAGCTGTGCCCAGGCCAGGCCTTTCACATCAAATCCCTTCTTTAATGGTGGTTCAACCATTTCCATGGGGTAAGCAGCACTTCTGTATTTCTACTCTCTATGGGCTTTGAAGGCAATGCAGCCCCTGCATGGCAGGGGCAGCCCCATAAAGCCCATCAGCACTGGGGACAGTGCAAACACGAGGTGTGACAGCTGAAATCATTGGCAATTAGAGCACAGAGACAGCAGCCCTGGCACAAAAAGGTGACAGGACCACGGTACAGGCCCTCAAAGTTTGCTGGTCTCCAGTACATCCCTCTAACCCGCACTGGGGTTACTGGTCTGGTTATCCCTGACCTGCGTTTCTGGTGGTACCCACTGGCTTCTCCAGGGCTGGCGCAGCTCCACCTCTGCTGTGCTCCATCCTTCCACCGACATCCTCAGCCTCACAGAGAGCAGAGGTGGATTTTCCTTCACCCACCTTTTTACCAGGTAATTACGATGCTCTGGAAGTCAATGCTTTATCAACAGACTCAAACCACTCTTTGCATCTGAGGGTCTTTTCTGTCTGACAGTGTTTTCTATGAGGGTTAATGCTAAAGAAAAATAAAAAGTAACTTTCCTCTATTTCAGCTTTTATTGGCAATCCATTCTCATTAAGCTAAACACATTTGTCTTCATAACGTGTACTTCACAATTACAATATCAAAGGGTTTGTATCTACATGATACAAATGATCTATAGAATAATACAAGGGGAAAACATCATAACCTAATGTTGTTATTAATGAATCCAATGGGACATAGAAAAGCGATATTCCCATGGGGCAACTCCACGCCCTTCACTATGAGTTATTATAAAGCACAGTGGAGATCAGCACCAAGGGGCAGGAAAGGGAGATGGAAGTGAAATTAAGCCAGTATTTCCCCCAGTGATGGAGGGAAAGCAGGGGATGTAGCGTCCCCGCGGGGACATTTTAAGAGATGCTGTGACCAAAACACCTGAGGAGCCCTGGTCCAGATGCAGGACCGGCCTCCTCAGCCCAAACTGAGGCAGAGTCACTGCTCTTCGCTGTGAGGAGAGCTTGGAGGCCTGCAGGAGGTTCACACCGGGCCATGTTTTAGGGGCTGAAATCTGAAATAGAGGAAGAGGGGCTGGCAGAGCCCCCGTGTCTGATGCCGGCACCCAGCAAGGGCAGCATCTTCTGTCCCAGCACAACGAGGGATGCTCCGACTGCAAAAGCTTCTCAACACTCGACTGCTTTAATTCTTTTGTGTCTCCCAGCCCGGATTGGGCAGAGCACCAGCGGGTTGATTAAGCTCCACTGTAGGAGATTACGAAGAACAAGGATAAATAGGAGGGGGAGGTTCCCCGCAGCCCACAAGGACATTTTGGTCCACAAAAGTGGGGGAGGAGGAAATAACCCGAAGCAAGGAGCCAGAGCTCATCTGCAGTAAATAAGGAGAGACTGCAGAGATTCAGAGTGAAGAAGAGGGATGACATTCCAGAGGCACACAGCAAGCATAAATATAATAATAATAGCGATACTTTGTTGATAATAGCAATACGTTGTTAATAATAGCAATAGTGTATTAATAATAGCAACACTGTATTAATAATAATTAATATCAGTAATAACAGCAACATCAAGAAAAGACAGAAGAAGAGATTTCATTCCGAATTTGCAGCTGCAAGTGCCTGAGGTGGGAGCAGAAGAGCAAGGCGGCTCCCCCTTGTCTGACCCAGCCGTGACAGCCACTTGGCTCAAATTTCCAGAGCCAAACAGACAAAAAAAGCGAGCTGAGCCTCTGAGCCAAACTTTGTCATTTAGTATATGCGGTCCCATTTGTTTTCCACCAAAGCGAGAAGGCAGATTTCATCGAAAAGGGCATATTATTGACTACCATTGGCAGCTTCTCGCAAGCTCCAGGAGCATAACCAAGATACATGGTTGTCTACATCAAAATACAGCTGCAGAGAGGTTCTGTGATTTCGGGTTTTTTTTTTGAGGTATCAAAAATAATCACGCTCTGAAATGTGAAAAAACCAAATGCAACCCTATCAACATTGCAGAAATAGGCCCTAACTGGAAAAAAATGGGGGATGATGAGAAAATCGAGCCGGCGACAGCAATTCTTCTCAATGATTTTGACACGCTGCGTGTCTTTTTTTCCCCTCCTCCTTCCTTTCTTCAAAAAGCCCAACGCAGACAGCATCTGAAAACAGCCATTTCAACCCAAAAACTGGAATTCTGGACGTCACCGATGTCAAACGGCAGCAGTACAGCTCCTGCGAAAACAGCCTCGCTGATAGGGGAAACCAAGTTTTGCCTACGAGGCGCTCGCAGAGGGAGGTGGTAAATGGCAGCGAGAAATTCGGCGAGCAAACTCTCCGCCTGGGAACCGCGCTGCCTGCTTTCCCACAATATTCATTTTATTGAAAAAGGAAATGTATATAAATAGCCCCCTCTCACAAATTCGGTTTATAATCTAGGTGAATAACTATTGCTTTAGGAAGGTAGAACTGCTGACTCCTTTATTTCTGAAAAATGTATTAGAAAACCTTCTCTTTATAAGAAAAATGAGAAAAACAAAATCGATAGAGTATGAAAGAGCATGAAAAATGCATTTTAAACTCTCCTTTTTTTATTCCTCCAACGTTGCTTTCCTGTAAAGCTTCTGCAGAAACACACATTTAAATGTAAATGTGCCAAAAGTGAATGGGTGAGGGCTGAGAAGATGGAAACGAATCATGAGCCACTTGCTGTGACTTTTTGGGATAAATAATGCGATAAACCATGATAGGCAGGATGGTGCACGGGACTTTTTTGGTGCCCATACGTAGCTATGGATGCCTTCCTGCTTCCCCCATGGCAATTTGGGGTCCCTCAGCATCGCCCAAGGTTTCTCCTCTGGCTTTTTCGGAGCAAGTGGAGGGAATTAACCTATCCCTGCTGCCCCAAAGACATAATACCAGCTCGCATTTCATAGATCCTGTATATAGGCCACAAGCCTATAATCATAATAATACAGATGTTGGATACAGATGTTCCAGACACAAGCCCGGCTGCATCCTGTTAGCGCATTTATTTGAGTCTAGTGCTAAAGCCGAGCTAATACCAATCTCCTTAGGGGATTAATAGACACTAACATCGCATTATCAAACCATTAAACACACTTGGGAACGCGCGCCATCCTGTCCATCTTTAATGCTTCTTATTATAAGAGTCCCCGTCCCGGCAAGGTCAGCGCTGCCGACGTCCCCAACCAGCACCAGCACCTGGAGCTTTTAGGAAAAGCCAATGTGCTTGGGTGGCGGCAGCTCTAAAGTTGCCAAAATTCCCATCCTGCAAAATTACTACGGCGTCTTGAAGGGTTTGTTCACAAAGAATTATTTTCCACGCCAGAAGAGGCATCAGAGCAAGCACAAGCCCCTACATCTCCCCTGCAAGCCACAGAAAAGGAAGAAAACTCGCAAAGAAGAGTTAAAACGCACAGACAAAACATTGAACGCATTGCCTGCTGGCAGGGAGTATCAGGATTAAGTACTTCACCACACCAGAACTGGGGCTGTAAATTTACACTTGTAATTCTGGGGTCCAGGCGAGCAGTATTTGAGGAGAGGGCATAAAATCCCATCAGCCAGCAGCAGAAATGGGCTCGCATTATCCAGGGTACCCAGCAAGGAGCGATTGGAGTTGGCCAGCAAGTAGCATCTTAAATAAAATAACCCGAAAAGGCTGCGTGGCTGCAATTGTCCCATTGACCACTCTCACCTGTTTTATCATCGTACACCAGTTTTCTTCCCTTTTACCTTTCATTCGGGTCTCTCAGTGCTTATCTTACAAGATTTATTGACTGAACATCAATGAGGTTTTCTCTTCCTTACTTGGGTCTGAAGGAAAAGGGGGAAAAGAAATAAAAACCCCTTGGAATTATTTGTATTCTTCCATATAATACCTCTTTCGGAGACACATCAGAAAAGCCCTTTACAAGCGAGGAAATAGCCAATATTTTAGAATCTGCAGTGAGGCGCTTCAGCGAGGCTCACTTTATTGTAAAATTAGATGTCATTGTGAGAAGTACTGATATAAATATAAGTGCAAGAGGGCCCTTCTGCTAATGCAGAAACCAATGTAACAATGCTCTATTTCTCCCCGTCGTCAAAAACTCACCTTGATAGCTTGGCCCATATAATACACAGCGTATTTACATCAAGCATTAAATAACTATTATGCAAAGAGTGCCGCACTCTAATATCCAAGCATATTTATGGAAAGCTAAATTATATCACCGAGTCGATTTTAGCCCAAGAAAGCCCCACGGGGAAAAGATATTGTGCATCTTAAAAGGTAAATGTAAACTCTTCAATAGAAAGGAGCCTTTCCTGGAAGCGGCACATTGTACCTGGGTAAATCTTGGAGCAATTACACAGCAAAGTTTCCTTTGATGAGGCAGAGATGTGATGACATGTAATTACTTTTTCAATGCCGCACCGTGTGTTTATCAAAATGTTAATGCAAGCATAATAACAGGCTGTATGTTTGTGCCGAGAATGTCAGAGCCTCCAGATGTCAATCACATCTGAAAATAAAATTGCAAATAAGCGGGAAGGCTTGATGGCACAAGTGACAGCCCCATACTCGTGCTACGCAGCTTCCCTCTCCCTCGGTGCTTTGTCACTGTAATGCACCTAATAGAACGGATATTTCCTTTATTAACCCAAATGGAATAGGCTGGCACTAAAATGAAATAAACCATGCATATCCATGTACGGAGGGAGTCTGGTAATAAGCACTTCTGCAGGCAAAGTTTGATGGGCTTCTAATTTCCCCTCGGCCCTCTCGTTCTGCGCAGGCCACAAGAGATGCTACCAGGCAGAAACAACCCGGAGCTCCTGCGAGGACCAGAGGTTGGCCAAAATACCTGCAGCGTATCAAGGAGCACAGCATCCCCAGCTTCATCATCCAGGAGGTGCTGCAGGCACCAACTGCAAGCCGCAACACACCCAGCTTTTCATTTATTTTAAATTACGTTCTAACAAAAATACCACATGAGCTTTTACGAGTTACAAGGGGCAACATCTGGATATCCAGCTCCCACACGCTCAGTACTACTCCAGATGTCAAAGCACGTGCTGGAAGGACGTATGGGGAGAGGTTGGCACCCCTCAGAGCCCACCAGCAAAACAAGGGGGTAAGGGGATGGAGAGCTCTGTGAAAGCACGCTAATGAAGCCAACGGGGATAAGGACATTGGGAGAACGCTACCTGGTCTGCACAAAGTGGGGGGAAATGGTAATCTTGGAGAGCGCAACAGCAGCGTTCGGGTCCCAGCGTCTTGAAGGCGGTGAGCAATTCAGAAATCCAGCTGACAGTTGCTTGGCAACCGCGCTGACAAAAAGCTTTTCAAAGTAAGCAGCAGGCTGAGGCCAGCATTTGGGAAGTTCGGCATCGCAGGCAGTCAATAATCCCAGGTTTGCTGCTGGTAAGAGGAGTGAGAGGGGAATTTCTAACAACCCCCTTCTCCTAAATATCGGGGACCGGGTCCACGCAGGGTTGTTTGATCAGAAGTGAGAGCAGAGTCATCTCTGTCGCTCCAAGAGGTCACCAGCACCTTGTTTCGGATGAGGCTCCACAGTTATTTGCTCTGCAAACACGCAAGGAAAAATGCACCCTGCCAACCTGCTCACCCACCTGGCTCAATACCCTCAAGAATTTGGGATCTGAAAGCTCTGTGCATCAGAACAGCAATGACTAAAAGCATCGTTTCAAGCTACACGAGCTCTTCAGGAGGGATGCAAGAGTTTGTCGGCGACAGCAAAGGATGCAGCCAGCTCGGTAACAAATCTAAACAGCGCTACTTGAAACCATCAAAGCAGCCAACGAGTCTTGTGGCACTCGAGCAAATATGATGCTTAAAGAGAAAAAGGGGAGGAAACAGCAAAGCTCAAGTATTTCCCATTCTAAGTGGCTTCATCCTCAGCAGAGGAG
Organism: Mesitornis unicolor; assembly: GCF_000695765.1. NCBI lineage: Eukaryota > Metazoa > Chordata > Aves > Mesitornithiformes > Mesitornithidae > Mesitornis > Mesitornis unicolor. The sequence goes on from NW_010176366.1 coordinate 8,656, forward strand.
AAAAGCGAATAACCACTTGTTGAGGAGACTGTGCCACGCTGGACCAAGCACTGAAACAATGATTTCATTTTCCTCCCAACACAGTGACAAAGTTGCTTAGCAGAACATTATTGCCTTCAGAGAGCTGCTGATGTGGAAATCACACCTTAGATCAGTATTTCTAAAAAGCAGAATAAAGTAAGAAAAAAACTAACTTGTCTTTCCTCCCTATGCCAAAAATGACCGGCAAAAGACCTTCAGCAGACGACTGTACTAATATCTATTTGTCACTTAAGCAGCTAAAAAATGAATCCTAATTTTATTTTACATTTTATTTCCTTTTCTCTTCCTCTCCTCCTCCCTGGGGAGTTGGCAGCAAACTGAGTTTCACTTGGACACCGACACGAAACTTCAGTGCCAAAAAGAATAACACGGGGGCCTCGGGAAGGGCGTCACCATCATCATCCTCACCACCACCTCTGAGCATCCCATTTAATGTTTGCAGTCAGGCTTAATTGGCTCCTTGCAGGTTGAGCCTGCAACATGACAGCCTCAATACCCTGCCTAAAAATAAAGGCTGGAGATTTGGCAAATGAGGCCTTGCAGCCGCCTCTGGGAGGCTGCCAACACCAAAAGGGATCTCAGATCTGCCTGACAGGGCTCTTCATCTCCCACCTCGCATCCCTTCCAGCTTCACAATGCAAAATGTATTTATATTTTGGTGCTGCTCCCAAAAGCAGGTGTTAGATAATTCAGTAATTAGTATGCACATCTAACTTCATCGCAGCCTGTGTTGATCTCTCAATTACAGTTAGCTGGGCCCTCTGAAGTTTGCAGGAGTTAATTAGAGCGTTATTGAGCAGACAGGCACTGCAGCTCCACATCCAAACTGGGGACGGGCAAGCTCGGGTTTGCTGCTATTAAATTATGTATATATATCTATATCTATGTATATGTGTATATATATATATATATGTATATGTATATAAAATGTATATATGTGTACATATATACACAAGAAAATCAACCAAAACCAACACCAGTAAGATAACCTGGGAACAAAAAGCCACCCTTTTGCACCTTTCAGTGCAAAACCCAGTCCCATTTGTGGGCAAGAACAACGCAGGGAGAACGGAGAGGGAGGGTTTAACAGCGGGACACAAAGCAAAGGAAGTTCAAAACACGGACTACAAAGTGTTTTGTGAGCCTCTGAGTACCTTAGCACCGATAAATTGTAGCCGGCAGTTTGAGAACAGTTCTCGGTAAATAATTGAAGGTGTCGTGTCATCCCCAACATCTAAAATCTGTTTTTCAGAAACTGATGATAATGACGAAAGTACAGCTTAGCATTTATCCTATAAATATTAGAGAAGGTGTGCGTGTACATCATTTTAAATTCAGAAGGCAAGCCTGCTCGCCGAACTTTAGGGAAATCCATGTGAAGAATACATGAAGCGTGGAGAGGGGCACCATGCGATATGATCAAAAGCGAGGTTTTTTTCCCAAACGCTTCTCTTTGCTCAAACACCGGCTGATGATTTTTACAAGAGCTTCTTGCAGAAGCTCTGGCCTTCGGAGACTTGGTGGAAAGTGTTGTCCAAGGTAAATAAACAGCCTAAAAGGCAGCACCAGCGGGAATCTGCAGGAGCAGCCAGAAATTTCATTACAGAGGATTACGGCTTTGATACGGACCACAAGGACAGACCAACGCTTCCGAGAGAGACCCTGAAACCAGGCAAAGCGCAGAGTTTTGAGGCACCAAACCTCCCAAAATTCATCCATGGGAGTTTGAAGCACGGCCTCAGCCCAGCTCGGGTGCTGCTTCCCAAAATCCTCGAATTTCCCTGCTTTTCGCACCGCGGACGTCTTCTGCTGGTGGACAAAAGGTCCACGCGGTGCATGAGGAGCTCCACAGCTGCTATCACGAGGAAGGAGCCTTTCCAGGTGGTTTTATCTCTGACCTCCAGATGGAGGTGAGCTCCACCGCAGGCTCCAAGCCATAAACAAAAAGCCGCGTTTTGAAAAATTAAGAAAGCAATTTAGAAGTGGATAATTAGATCTCCTTTTCGTGCTGCACTGGGAAAATTAAATTACTTTTTTATGAAGGTGTGCGTATCAGCTCCGAGAGTATTGTGGGGAAAGATTATTTTTCTAATATTCTCTTTCCCCCCCCCCTCCGCCCCAATTCCCCAGCTCTCCGCTCCTCGCGCATCCGAGGAAGTGGCACTTCTAGCCTTCAGCTGTGGCAGGCGTTCATCTCCAATAATTGCGTTTGCTGCATAAATTGCCAGCGACGTGGAGAATAAAATTAGCTTAAAATGAACCCAAATGGCAAATCTCAAACAAGTATCAGATGGAGGAACTCATTAATCCTCATTTCAGAGCAGGCGAAGCGCCGGGGCGGCCAAGCTGGCCTCGCGCCCTACAGGAGGTTTGGAGATGATGGTGATGGAGCCGAGTGCTCTTCACCTTGGAGATGGACAAGATAAGAAGCAGCAAAGGTTTAAATGAGACCACAGCTCCAAAACCTCTTCAGAGAGAGTCCTACAAGCGATGGGTACTCAGATGCGCTCTGCTCCCACGTGTTTTTTGGTATGGGCCTGGTTAGGAAGCGCCGTGTCGGTCCCCTCCCTCCGTGTCCGTCCTCCGCGTTGGGTTGCCGCGCCGCTTTTGCTGACTTTCTTTAATGAGGTTTATTGTTTGCGCTGCATAATTTTCAAAGGCATGTCACCCACTTCCAGATCGCCTTCAGATCTGCAGCGTGGGGAAGGGGGAAGGGTCCTTTGAAGCCGCATTCATTAATTCAGGAGCTGGTTTCTGCATTTAACAGCACACGTGTTTGAAGCACACAGAAGCCACCGTGGAGACATCTGAGAGGCGTCCCATGATACTGCACATTAGAAAGAGCGATTATAAAACTGCTACGCCTGCCGTCCTTCCCTGCTTTGTAACTTCCTTCCAGATATCAAAATAAAAAAATAAAAAGGCTAGAATATCAAAACATCACTGTCTGGCTCTGATGATGGCTTCCCAGGACTAGAGACCACAGGGAACAAAGATTTCACTTTAATTATCAGCAGTTCAGTTTTTCCTAACCCGGTTATTGCAAAAAAACACAAACAAAAACCTAAAAAGCCCCATCGAGGCAGCTGGGAAACAAAAGCGGCGCGAAGCTGAGCTGCAAACGCGTTCACAAGTCAGCAATTTGGGTACACAGCCATTGCCAACGGGAAGCTCTGGTGTCTGCAGCGGCTCTGGGTTGCTGCTGTGTTTTAACACGTTCACAGTCGCTCCCCTCAACGTCAGACCCCCAACAAACCCTTAATTTGTATGTATGGTGGGGGAAAGAATAAAGTAAGTGAAATATTGGTGCACAGAAACATTACCCTGGTCACCAGCTCTGTTCCTGACACCTTTCCTGTTGGGTCCATCCACTTAAATGAAAGTACAGCCGTTGCCCACACGGAGCACAGCCTCCTGCAGCAGTTATTCCTTGGTCATCCCATCGTTTTTCCTTCGCTTATTCATAGGTAATTCAGACCAAGATCTTCAGCCTCCAAAAAGAAAAGTTTTAGCTTTGAGGAGGGGGGACACACAGACATCTGAGGATAAAACCTCAGCACTTCCCTTAATATTGGCAGCAGAGGAAGAGGCTCCAATCCCAGAGCCACAGCCTCGTGTGAGACACCTGGAGCAGCTTTTTGGCAAATCCACCACGAAAACATCTCCACCACAACTCCCCGCTATTTCGACCTGCAGTCTCCACACAAAAACCTCCTTTATATTCAGGTAGACCATTAATAAGGTGCCAATGGAGGTACCTAAATTACTGCTACTCATTATGCCAGGAAGTTTCTCTCCCTGTCTCAAGAAAGGGGGCTTAGCATTGAGGGTACCTGGTATCAATCACGCATTTATTTTTATATACCTCAGCAATGTGCAGCAATTAGCAGAGGTAACGCTAATTAGATTTTACATTGTAATGCAAGTCCCTCTCAACTTAAGTCATAACATACCCAGCTCCTAATGACTGCAAGGTCATTTTGGCATCCTGCGTAATAGCTTTGATGCTAATGAATGCATTTGCTATGCATGGGAACATCTCGAGTTTTCCCTGGGTAGTTTCTACTGCTTACCAGTGGCCACTTGGTTTAAATTGCTGGAAGGAGCCACCTCAACACCCGGATTAATTGTGGCGCTTCCCGGCTCCCATGGGAGCGAGACCCCACGACAAACCTGTTCCGAGGGCAGACACCAGCCCTGTCTGAAGGGATTAGCTGTAGATTAGAACGGCAACAGACTCCAGGAGGCAGAAAACTTGGATTTCCTTTGTGCTTCCTAATGGAAAAAGCTGGAAGACAACAGGCTTAGTCAGCTTAGTGCTGTTCCTGTGTCTTTTCGATCATATGTGGCATAAGCTCCTTAGGAGGCAGCGCAGCATCGCGCTGCATCAAGAACCGGTCTTTTGTTTCCCTCAGTTTCCCCACCTACCCCCGTCAGAGCCGAATAAATCAGAAAAGGTAGCACTTAGCAAAAGTAAATTCATTTCAAGTTTCCAAAACAACATTCACGGGCTTTATAATTAGCTTTTTAATTATTTTCTGACTCTCTTCTAATCATTATGCCTGCAAAGACAAATTCTACCAGCTGTAATTGTTTTACTAAAAGCAACTGGATTATTCCGGGACTGATACCATTCACAGAATCACAGAATCACAGAATGGC